>NC_056747.1:624779490-625079490 GCF_019279795.1 Protopterus annectens | reverse complement strand
GACTGAAGCAATACTATCTCATTAACTCTAATCATACCCTGACTTAGGAATGGCGTCCATTCCTGTCATGAAAACCCAAAATATTTGGTGAAATTGAACTGGGAGAGTCCATTTAAAGTGCAGCATAAAGAAATACTATTTTGTAAGGTAAGCACTGAGACATACTATTTCCAGCAGGAGTTGTAAGAGAATACTGTAGGCATTTCTGAAGTGCTTAAATAGAAAGAACCTTTTTTTTTAATACAGGAAAGGATATATTCTTGATATTTCCAATTTTCATAATTAATTCATCCAAGCCTATATCTCCTTTTTTCAAACCCATAGCTCATTATGGCATCTAGACCTTTTTTTGGGTCTGGCTTCTTTAACTTAGTGACTTGCCAACTAATAATAAGCATTATTAGTAGATGAAAGGAGTCACCAATAATAAACATCATTAGAAGATGAGTGGAGATATTAACAAAATGACACCACAGTTGTTAATCTAGGATTTCCAGCAGCAGAGAAATTAATCACTGTCACTTTATGTTCATATTTTCATACCTAATGCCCTGTATGATATTGAGATGTATGTTGTGGTATGCCATTGTGGGAGACAGGAAAATTCATTCTCCGTCGCCTTTTATATCACCCTGTACCTGAGATATTACTAGTTGTTTGCTAGTAATTATGAAAACAAGTAATATTTCCTTACATAATTAATACTTCAAAAACCAAGCGACTTACAGACTGTTGCACAACATCAGGTGAAACCATACACATTTTTTGAAGAAAACTCTTTGAAATGCACACTACAGATACTGTTCAAGATGTGCAACTTTGTGTTATTTATATTGATAATTATACAATTAAGCATACATGTCATATTTCTGTAAATATCTCAAACATGCACTCATAGAGGAATTTCTTGATGTTAAGTTGTCTCTCTCACCTTCATTCTTGATGGTCCGACTTGGCCATTTTCTAAAGCTCGAGAGCTACTTACTGGCTTGAGGCCTCCCTATATCCCACAATGCCTGGCGCCAGACCCCCAGATCTCGTTTGCCACTTCAGCTATGAGGTTCCACTTTACTGGCCCAGGTCGTATTCATCTTTTGTAATATTAGTAGTTAAACTTTTAGTGTATATTTTTCAAGTTGTTTTTGGTAAATCAGAGTAGTACTGTAGACTAGTCTTAGTTTTCCCTGTGTTTTTCTACCCTTAGGAAACTCGTTTTTACTTAGAGAGTTTCTCCCCTTCCCCCTATCTCCCTAAGTAGGCCGTTTTAGTTAGAGGCTATTCCCTTCCCTTTTAAATTGTTCCGGTAGGAAGTAGTGTTTAGCCTTTGTAGTCTAAGTCATAGTATCTTAGTTTTGTTAGTATTGTTTCCTTTAAATTTTTTGTGTGAAGGAGTGGGACTAGTGTGTGTGTGTGAGTGCGTGTGTTTTTGCACTAGTCTAACATTTATCCATCGGTATTCCTTTTTTCTTTAACATGTCAAAGGATACCAAGGTATCAGGGTTCAAGAAGTGTGACTCGTGCTGTCAAAAAATGTCTCTGACAGACGGTCACACTTGTTGTGTTTATTGTTTGGGTGCCCTACACCTGCAGGACTCTTGCTCGGTATGTCATGCCTTTAGTCCAAGAGTCCTGCAGGAGAGTAGGAACAAGTTAAATCTGAAGTAGGCAGACTTCATTCGTCTGCAACCTGTGGGTATCGGATCCGACCTCGGATCCGAGCCGGCAATTCAAAAGCTTAGGCTCCGAGCTCCTAGCTCCTCCCTCTTACCCATAACCCCTTGCCAAGCCCTGACTGACCTCAGATTTCGTTTGCCGCTTTTCAAGTAGCTACGGATTCTAGAGCTCCTGGCGTTTGTTGAAGATAAGATAAGAATTTTTGACAGAAAAAGTTTTAAAAATCTCTATTTTTGTTGTTGATATAGTTAGTGTTGAGTGTGTTTAGGCTTTCCTCTCTCTTTATTTAATAATTCTCGGCTTTTTCGTAGTTTGTTTGTGTGTGTGTTGTGTTAGGCCTTAGGGTTGTGATGTCTGAAGCCCATAAGGCTGTTTTCTCGAAATGTACCGAGTGTGGCCATAAGCTGTCCCCAGCGGATGGCCACACTGCGCAAGTCATCTTGGGGGTTGAACACCTGTCATCTGGTTGTACCATTTGTGCAGGGTTCAACCCCCGGGCTTTGAGGGAGCGGAGGTCGAAGCTGGTGCTAGCGGGTCTTTTACCTCCAGATACCGCTTCGGCCTCTGCCCCTTCCACTCAGCAACCTGTTGCTGTGGGTTCTCCCCCTCCGGCTGGGACTCAACCTCCCTCTAAGTTGCCGGAGGGGAAGGAATCCTCTAGGGAGAGAGAGAAGAAGGAGAGGCACAGGAGAAGCACCAGCGGAGAGCAAGCTTCCAGTTCGGCTACTCCATCTAAGCGGGCCTCCCTGTGCCTTCTAGCTTTCCTCCTCCTCGGCTCCACTCCCTCGGTTCTCTCCTGGACCCGAGGAGGAGGAGGCTAGCCCTTCTAGGAGGTCTCCGAGGCTCTCTAGGTCCGCCGGTGGCCTCCACCAGGTCAACTTTTTCCATGAGTGAAGCTGATATGGACCGGATGATGAGGAAATTCATCCAGGCCCAAATGCAAATGGGAGTGCTCCTAGCCCCCCCCCATCCGGGAGGGGCTTCGACCCCTTTTTTCGCCCCCTTGGCTCCTTCTCCGACCCATACCACGGGTTCGGAGCTGTCGGCGCCGGGCAGACTTGGATCCGGGGGTGGGTCGGATCTGATGGGTCGGCGCACCTCGGATCCGTCCCATCCCTTGAGTGCTTCGGGCACTTCGGACCCGACCTCTCGGAGCCGAGGGCCGAGCCTTGGATCCGAGGGAGCTGGTGTGTCTTCGGCTCCGTCCAGGTCGGAGCACACGGTCTCGGATCCGGCGGTTTCGGCTCCGACTCCGATCCGTGCGTCGGATCCGAGTGGGGGTCGGCTCTCGGGGTTTAGAGAAGCTGGCTCCCCCTTGGCTTTCGACGTAGTGGAAAGGGCACTGTTGAGGACATCCGACCCCGGTCCCTGCCACGGCTCCATCCCGCACTCCCTTGCAGTTGGGCCAGGCCCCCACCAGCCGGTCCCAGGGACAGCCCGCCTCGATGTCCCAAGTGGTTCCCTTGGAACATCCAACTGCTGAAGAGTACTCCTCGGACACCCCCCCGATGAAGTACCTCGGAAGCGTAAGTGCAAAAGGAGGCACATGGACTCCCGAGTCCGTTACTGAAGACACAGACTTGGATGAAGGGAAGGCTCCCTAGGTCACCCCTGAGGACGTCTCATTTGGAGCAATCATGGAGATCTTAAGCATCAGGGGGTCTGCCCCAAGGCTTCCTCGGACGAGTCTGTGTTCTTGGAGGCATTCGAGGCGGGCCCTTCTACCTCTTGGGTGTCCCCTCCTGCTGACCCCTGGTGGATCTTATTTCCATCAGGGCGTGGAAGGATCCGGACACCATTGAGCCTATCCTAGCGCCCGGACGCATTCTTTCCTCCCGGACCGCACTCACTGGAGCAAGGGCCCCAGTAGATGCCATGATGATGGCTGCAGCCACGAAGAGGGAATTGGCCCAGGAGAGTCCCTCCATGCATCCTCCGGGCAAGGAGTCCCGCCGATGGATCGCATTGGGAAGCGAGTTTTAGTTCAGCAACCTTCTCCTTGAGAGCGCTGGACTACATGGCACATGTCATTAGGATGCAGCGGGATCTCATTAAAGAATACGCTGCATCTCCCCGAGTCCATGTCGAGTGAGGATAAACAGGTATACTCCACCGAATGGCCACTCTCAGATCAGTTTCCAATACATCTATGCGGCTGCTTTCTCATGCTACTGAGGGAGCCGCTAGAGCCAGCGGAGCAGGCCTAGTCATGAGGCGACAGGCCTGGCACCGCCATTGTGATTTTGCAGAGCCCTTCAAGGCGACCTTCGAATGCCCCTTCGATGGTTCTGCCTTGTTTGGCAAGACTGTTCGAGACATTAGTCCAGAGCGAAAAGGACGGAAGACGCTGTCTGCCGTCGGAGTCCGCTTCTCAGCTCCCCAGAGGTCCTTCTCTAAGAACCAAAAGGGACAGAAGAAGATGTGGTTCCGAAGTCGCAGCAGTCCCAACCTGCTCCGGATAACCAGTCCTTCCGTGGCAGAGGAGGACGGGAGGTCGTCGTGCTAGAGGCAGGGGGGCTCCTGGCAACTTTGGGTCCAGAGAACCTTTCTCTGATAGACCCACGCAGCAGCCCTGAAGGGTTGCCCGGCTGTCCGTCTCTGGAGGCAGTCGGGGCGGTTTCGAGGCACCTGACTTCTTGGGAGTCCATAACAACAGACAGTTGGGTGCTTCGTGTCATATCCAGAGGATATTCAATTTCCCTATTCAAGGTTCCCAAATCTCGCAGCCTCCCAGATGTTCCACCCGACCAAGGCGGCAGCTGTCAAATCGAACAGCTGCTAGAAAAAGAGCTATCCAGTCGTCCCCGAGATCAAACCGATTAGGGTTTTACTCCAGGTTCTTTTGGTGCCAAAGAAAACGGGGACCTAAGACCAATCTTAGACCTTTCCCAGCTGAACCTGTCAGTAACCAAGCAAAAGTTCCGGATGGTCACCCTGCAATCTATACTTCCCTCTTGAGGGAGAACGACTGGATGTGCTCCATCGACCTCAAGGACGCTACTACCACATTCGGATGGACAGACGATCCAGGAGGTTTCTTCGCTTCGGCTGGGAGCCAGTCATTATCAGTTCAGGGTCCTCCCCTTTGGTCTCACCTCAGCCCCCAGGGTGTTCACCAAGGTGCTAGCGGTGGTAGCGGCCCACCTGAGGCTCCAGGGATTACAGGTCTTTCCGCATCTGGACGACTGGCTCCTGACGGCATCATCAAGGCATCTTCTGTGCTCAGCCAGGGATTACTTTCTTCAACTAGCACCAAGGCTGGGCATCACGATCAACTGGGAGAAATCTTTACTGCACCCCACACAAGTTATAGATTTCATAGGAGGAAGACTAAACACCAGATCAATGCGAGCCTTCCTCACTCCAGACCGAATTGCCAACCTGAAGTGTCATGTGACAGCGATCCTGCAACCATCTCCAACTGCAGCTTCGGTCCTGAGGGCCCTAGGTTCTATGGCGGCAGCTATTCCGCTTCTCATTCATGCTCGTTTACGCATGCGGGTTCTTCAATGGACCCTTCAGGTTCAGTGGTCCCCTCTTTGTTCCTCTCTCAATGCTCCGATTGCGGTCAGCAAGGTGCAGGGACTCCCTTCTTTGGTGGCTTCTTTCTCCGAGGCCCCTGGCAGGAAGACCTTTTTGTGCTGCATTTCCCCGAGCCACAGTGACCACGGATGCTTCTTGCCTCGGGTGGGGGGGGCATTCTGCGGGAAAGATTGTCCAAGGCACGTGGAATCCCACAGAGACGTCATTGCATATAAATGTCCTGGAAATGAGGGCGGTGCTCCTAGCGTTGCAAGCACTTCACCACGTTCTTCCTTCAGGGACTATTGCGATTCAGACAGACAACATGTCGGTAGTCTGGTATATCAACAAACAGGGAGGAACCAGGTCTTACCCCCTTTGTCGAGAGGCCATGAGAGTCTGGGAATGGGCAATTTCCACCAAACGCTTTCTGGTAGCAACGCACATTTCGAAAGTGCAACATCCTTGCGGACAAGCTCAGTCGCACCATCCTTTCTCCACACGAGTGGTCTCTCAATCCTCAAGTAGCGAAGAAGATTTTTGCCGCCTGGGGCAACGCTGTTGCGATCTTTTTTCCTCTCCTCAAACGCCAAATGCGACAATTTCTTCGCTCTGCTTCCCCCACCAGGGGAGTTCCCGAGAGATGCTCTGGTGCATGCTTGGCCTCCCGGTCTCCTTTATGCCTACCCTCCACTTCCTCTGATGCAGAGGCTTCTGCAGAAAGCCAACAGTTTGGGGAGCAGAATGATTCTCATTGCCCCGTTCTGGCCTCGACAACCTTGGTTCCCCTTCATATGGTCTCACAAAATCAATCCACCCTGGATTCTGGACCCAATTTCGGATCTCATCTCCCACCCTCTGGGAATGTCGGTTCCCAATCTGCGCACCCTGAAGTTGACAGCTTGGCTGCTCCAGTTCCATCCTTAATTAGGACTCCCGGTATCTCATCACCGGTCAAGGCCATTTTAGTGGCAGCTCATAAACCTTCCACCAGGCAGGTTTATCGGAGTAAATGGAAGAGATTCTCTATTTGGGCGGTACAGAGAACTTTGGATCCTTTCTCGGCACCTATGTCAGCGGTGCTGGATTTTCTAACAGACCTCTTTCATCAAGGGGCTAGTTCTTCCACGATTAAGGTACAATTGGCAGCTATCTCGCATTATCACATTGGTCATGACACAGCTCCCCTTATGACGGCGAAATTATGCAAAACATTTCTCAAAGGGGTTTTTTTGTTGAGGCCTCCAGTCAAGGAGGTTGTACCACCTTGGGACTTGTCTTTAGTTCTGCAAGCCCTTACTGCTCCTCCCTTCGAGCCTGCAGCTTCTACTGATTTAAAGTACCTTTCCTGGAAGACTGCCTTC
The DNA here is from genome assembly GCF_019279795.1 of Protopterus annectens. Classification (NCBI taxonomy): domain Eukaryota; kingdom Metazoa; phylum Chordata; order Ceratodontiformes; family Protopteridae; genus Protopterus; species Protopterus annectens. The sequence continues at coordinate 625,072,930 of NC_056747.1, read as the reverse complement.
CTGGTAGCTATCACTTCAGCCAGAAGAGTGTCTGAGCTTCAGGCTCTATGCGTCAAGCCGCCTTACCTTTCTTTCTTCCCTGATAGGGTGTGCCTCAGGACCAATCCTTCTTTTCTTCCGAAGGTCTCTTCTGAATCCAATATTAACCAGTCAATTAATTTACCTGTGTTTTTTCCCAAGTATTCAAACAAAGGAGAATACAAATTGCATTCCTTGGATGTTCATAGACAATTACGTTTTTATATTCACAGAACAGCTGGTCACAGGAAATCAGATCAGCTGTTCGTCTCCTTTGCTAAATTTGCTCTGGGTAAAGCAGTATCTAAAGTCACACTGTCTAAGTGGATTGCTAATTGTATTCTGCAGGCATATGACACTTCAGGTAGACCTGCTCCTCAGAGGGTTACGGCTCATTCTACTAGGGCAGTTTCCACGTCAGCCTTTAAGTCCCGTGTATCATTGGATGATATCTGCGGCAGCTACTTGGGCCTCGCCTCATACTTTTATTTCTCATTATAAGGTGGATGTTGTTTCTAGAGGAAGAGCATCCTTTGGCTCAGCGGTGCTCAAACATCCTTCCATGACGCCACCCAAGATTCAGGTAGCTAGGGACTCTGTCCCACAGGTTGCAGACGAATGAAGTCTGCCTACTTCAGATTTAGAAGTTATGTACTCACCATAACGTTCCATCTGAGTAGGTGACTTCATTCGATGCAACTATCCTCCATCCCCTGACCTTTATAGAGCGAGTATTTATGCTGTTTTAGTGTACTGTTGTCAGTATTTTGAGGCAAACTCAATCTGAGGTCAGTCAGGGCTTGGCAAGGGGTTATGGGTAAGAGGGAGGAGCTAGGAGCTCGGAGCCTAAGCTTTTGAATTGCCGGCTCGGATCCGAGGTCGGATCCGATACCCACAGGTTGCATCCGAATGAAGTCACCTACTCAGATGGAACGTTATGGTGAGTACATAACTTCTAATTCTCAGGGGGTTACTAAAACCCGAGGGGTCTCCGGCGAAGTCTCAGCCAGCGAAAACCCCTAAGCCCACCAAGCCATCGGCTCCCAGTACAGAGCCGTCGACAGGTGGAGCGTCTGCTTCTATTTCGGTTCTGGCCAGAGCCGAAGTATCTAAATCTTTCTCGGCTCCGACCTTGGTGTCGGAGCCATCAGGGAGCCATAAGCGATCCAGGTCGCCATCTCTAGAGTCGATTCGCTTGGCTCTGGGCTCACCTTTGCTACAGTCTGAAAGGAGCCATCAGTCCCACTCTTCTCGGTCCTTGAGGTTATCCGATCATGACTTGGAGAGAGTGGTTAGTACACTCCTCAAATCGCAGGCCCTGGCCCAAATGTTAACTAGCCCTCCTCATCAGGCTGTGGCTGTTCCTGTTTCTGAAGTAGTTCCTCCTCTGACTCCTCCTGTCAGTTCGGAGCCAGAGCTTGTTGGGGCTCGGATCCTTGAAACGGTGCTGATACTTCCCCTTTCGGCTCCTTCGTTGGCTCCGATTTCTTCAATGGTGCCATCTTTGGAGGGATCTGGGTGCCAAGACTACCTCGTCAGCTCCGAGTTGGCGAGTGGCATCAGACCCTTGTCTGACCTCGTTCTCCCTCTTGGAGCCTCGGCGCAGGTAAGCTCGGCTCCTACATCAGCCTCGGAGCTGTCACTTTCGGTGCTGGAGAGGATTCCTGTCTCTTTGGAGCGGGGGCCCTCTTTCTTCTCTGCCGAACAGGGGTGCCTTCGAGGTCATGAGGAGTGTGCTGACTTCTGAGTCTGCACCTCGATCAGCCCCTTCAGCTCCTCCCCCCAGGGTGCCTGCTTCGGTCTCTGCCCCTCCTCGAGACCCCAAGCGAGGGGATCAAACGCTCCAGGTCACCCCACTGGGTGTGTCTTCCTCTTCCGAGGCCTCCCCTGAGATTTCAGAGGAGCCCCCTCGAAAGAGGAAATGTAAGAGAAAACATGTTGACTCCCCAGAGTCTGTCATGTCAGATACTGACTTGGAGGATTCGGAAGGGTCCCCAAGATCCCCCTCTGAAGATGTCTCTTTCTCAGACATCCTTGAGATCCTTAAGCAGAGGGGGAAATGGTCTGCCCTTAACCCTTCTGAGGACGAGTCGGTATACTTGGATGCGTTTGGTTTTCACCCCTCCATCTCCTGGGTGTCTCCACCTCTCGATCCATTAATGGAAGTGGTGGCTCGAAAGGCGTGGTCAGCTCCGGACACACTGGAACCAACCCCCCGCAGGCCCACCAAGTTTATTACGGCCCCTCAAGATAAACAGTTTTTGACAAAGGGTGTCCCCATTGATGCCATGGTGGTAGCAGCTGCCACAAAAAAGGAGTTGGCTGACACTTCTCTACCTGTCCATCCCCCTAATAAAGAGTCTAGGATGATGGATAGATACGGGAAGCGGATGTTTTCCTCAGCGACCTTCTCCATGCATTCGCTGAATTATTTGTGCCACTTCACCCATCTTCAGAGGGATCTCCTCAAAGAGCTAGGAGATACCATGCAAGATCCATCAGCTGCGGGGGCTCAAGACAAGATAAACTCCCAGCTGGCGACTCTTAATTCTATCGTTAACTCCTCCATGCGGCACATTTCGTATGCGGCTGATGGAGCGAGTAGAGACGCAGGCACAGGCGTGGCTTTGAGAAAACATGCCTGGATGCGGTTATGTAACTTCACTGATCCCTTCAAGGTGTCTTTCACCAACACCCCCTTTGATGGTTCGGCTCTGTTTGGACCTCAGGTGAAAGATACACTTACCAGGTGTAAGCAGGAAGGCAAGACTCTCTCTGCCGTGGGAGTCCGTTTTTCCACTCCCTCTAGACCATACCCTAAGGGTCAGAAGAGTGGAAAGATGTGGTTCCTGAAACCACAGGGAGCCGTGCCTGACACACGTGGCGAGTTTCCCTCCAGAGGCAGAGGAGGGATCAACAATAGACGCCGCCCGCAGGGCAGAGGGGGTCCGCAGAATCAGGGCAGCAGAGAATCTTTCTCTGACAAGCCCTTCCAGCACCCCTGAGGGGCTGCCCGGCTGTCCGCCTTCGGAGGCAGTCGAGGGAAGATTGTCTCTGTACTCGGAAGCCTGGCATCTCATCACTCGAGACAGATGGGTACAGTCTGTCATATCCGGAGGTTACAAAATCCAGTTTGTCCACACCCCCTTAAGATCAAACAGCCCCATCCCAGATGTTCCACCCAGTCTAAGGGAACAAGCCGTACAAGGAATTTCAAGACTGCTAAAAAAACGGGCCATCCAACAAGTCCCAGCAGACCAGCAAGGATCTGGAATTTACTCAAAGTTCTTTTTGGTACCAAAAAAGACAGGGGACTGGAAACCCATTTTGGATCTCAGCAGACTAAACAAGTCTGTTCAAAGAACGAAGTTCCGGATGGTCACGCTTCAGTCCATTCTACCCTTTTTGGGTCAGGACAATTGGATGTGCTCCATAGATCTTCAGGATGCGTACTACCACATCAAAATGGACAGGCATTCCAGAAGGTTTCTCCGCTTCCGGCTGGGAGCCAGTCATTACCAGTTCAGAGCCCTGCCCTTTGGTCTCACCACAGCCCCCAGGGTGTTCACCAAATGCATGGCAGTGGTTACCGCTCACCTGAGATGGCAAGGATTCCAGGTGTTTCCATATCTAGACTGGCTCCTTACTGCTACCACCAGACATCAATTGCTGAGAGCCAGGAATTATGCCATCCAAACATGCTCCAACCTAGGTATCTCAATAAATTTTGAAAAGTCTGCATTGTCGCCTTGTCAGTCTTTAATCTTTATAGGCGCAAGATTAAATACGAAAGATCTGTCTGCAAGACATCCAGTAGACAGAGTGGCAGACATTCGTCGACATGTACAGGTATTATTAGGATGCAGAAAGATTCAGGCCAGATTCATCCTAAAAACCTTGGGTCTCATGGCAGCAGCGATCTTATTAATTCCCCTGGCTCGTTTTCACATGAGAATTCTCCAGTGGATGCTTTTCACCAATGGTCCTTTCAACAACTTATAATCACACAGTCATGCAAAGACCACTTTGACTTGGTGGATGGTCTCTCAATCAGTACCCCAGGGCAGACCATTTGTCCTTCCTCCTCCAGTTGCCACGGTGACCACGGATGCCTCCCTGACTGGGTGGGGAGGCATTTTCAGGGCAGGACTGTCCAGGGCACCTGGCAACCCCACGAGTACCACTTGCACATAAATGTCTTGGAGATGAGGGCGGTGCTTTTAGTGTTGCAAGCTTTTCAGAACTCTCTACCCACTGGGCCCATTGCAATTCAGACAGACAATATGTCTGTAGTGTGGTACATCAACAAGCAGGGCAGAACCAAGTCATATCCCTTATGTCGAGAAGCGCTCAGACTATGGCAGTGGGCAATCTCCTCTCAATGGTTTCTGACAGCAACGCACATCCCTGGGAAGTCCAACGTCATAGCGGACAGGCTAAGCAGAGCTATTCTCATGCCTCACGAGTGGTCTCTCAACCAGACGGTAGCGGACAAAATCTTCCGCAAATGGGGTCAGCCTTGCTGCGACCTTTTCGCAACTTCTCTCAACAGCAAGTGCAACAGTTTCTTCACTCTCTTCCCTCTTCCCAGACACTCCCCTTTCCACTAATTCCCAAACTAATTCAGAAAGCTACCGTGCTGGGTTGCAGGATGATCATCATTTCCCCCTACTGGCCTCGACAAATCTGGTTCCCTTTCCTGCATCATCACCTTCTAGAGCAGCCTTGGAATCTGGACCCATTTCCGGACCTCCTGATCCATTAGTCGGGCAGGCTGCATACATCTCTTCAGTCTCTCAACCTCACTGCTTGGTTGCTCTACTTCCAACCTTAGCCAGGCTTCCCAGTATTTCCAGTTCAGTGTGTGAGATTATCCTTTCTTTGCACAAACCTACAACCAGGAAGACTTATGCTAGTAAGTGGAAACGTTTCTCTTTCTGGGCAGAGGCTATAAATATAGATCCCTTCACGGCCCCTGTCCATAACGTTCTGGACTTTTTAGCAGAACTTTTTCAAACAGGCACCTCTTCGGCCATCATTAAAGTTCAATTAGCGGCAATCTCTAATTTCCATACGGGCCTGTCAGAAACCAGCATCATGTCCCATAAGCTTTGCAAAGCCTTTCTGAAAGGAACAATCTTGCTCAGGCCTCCAGTGAGAGATCCCCCGCCTCCGTGGGACTTGCATTTGATCCTAGCTTCCTTGATACTGTCTCCCTTTGAACCAGCAGCTTCCTGTTCCTTGAAATTGCTTACTTGGAAAACCCTTTTTTGGTGGCCATTACTTCAGCGAGGAGAGTTTCTGAACTTCAAGCCCTTTGTGTTCGTCCTCCTTACCTAGTTTTCCATAAGGATAGAGTTTCACTCAGGACTAATCCTTCATTCCTTCCTAAAGTCCCCTCCAAAAATAATTTGAATCAATCCATCGATCTGCCAGTCTTTTTTCCAAATTATTCCAACAAAGCTGAACGCAAATTACACCAGTTGGACATTCATAGGCAATTACATTTCTATTTGCATAGGAGTGAGCAAATAAGGAAATCAGACCAGCTCTTCCTGTCCTATGCGGAGGGTAAGCAGGGTCGACCAGTGTCTAAAGTAACCTTATCCAGGTGGTTGTCCTCTATTATTACCCTTGTTTATCAGTTGAGGAATAAAGAACTCCCTGCTAAACCTAAAGGCCACTCTACTATGGCTTTAGCTACGTCAATAGCTTTTCAATCAAGACTACCTACGGAAGCCCTTTGTGCGGCGGCCACATGGGCAACCCCTCATACCTTCATTTCACATTATAAATTGGATCTGGCCTCTAGGAGCAGAGCTGATTTTGGTTCCACTGTGCTCAAGAGTCTGTTCCAATGAGCCACCCAGGACTAAGGTGCTAGGGACGCTGTCCCAACCAGCAAGAATGAAGGCGAGAGAGACAACTTAACATTAAGAAGTTGTGTACCTACCATAATGTTCCATGTTAGTTGTCTTCTTCTCGCCTTCTTTCTTGCGTCCCACCCTCCATCCCCCTAGCCTAGATGGACCGAGAAGAGTCCTCCTGCGAGTCCTGTCACTGGCTGAGTCTTTATCGTTTTATGTCCTCTACCTTTTTCTTCAGCCCTGCAGCTGAAGTCTTGCTATTGGGACAGTTGTCCTCTTGTATTATTATGGTGCTAGGTCTTCCAAACGAGATCTGGGGGTCTGGCGCCAGGCATTGTGGGATATAGGGAGGCCTCGAGCCAGTAAGTAGCTCTCGAGCTTTAGAAAATGGCCGAGTCGGAGCCGAAGGTCGGCTCCGAACCCAACCAGCAAGAAAGAAGGCGAGTAGAAGACAACTAACATGGAACGTTATGGTAGGTACATAACTTCTTATTATATGAAAGCTCATGTCTGGCTAACAAAAATATTCTAATAATACATGTCTAGGCTGTATAGTTTCCAAGCTATGACTATTTGTGAAAATATAGCAAACATGTAATTTGAGGTTTGTGTATATTGTCCAAAACAAAAAATAAAATTTCTTCAGCACTAAGATACTCCGCCAAAAACAAAGCAACAGTCCAGACAAACAGTAAGGCAGAGAACTCCACGTAAAGCCAATAAAATATTTATTTGATAAAATCACAAATGAAGTATGAGTGCTTTCAGGCTATATGCCCTTCATCAGATAAAACAAAGAAGTGAATACTCCACATTTAAAATATTAAACATCCTATCACAACTCAGTATTTTACCCTCCTTTTTCTAAGGATGGGTTTTAAAGGCACAGTAGTATTAATGCCTGGATGCTTGTCTGCCCCTAATCTTACTATCCATCTTGTTTCCATACATTCAGTGTCATTGCTTAAATTACCACCTCTAGCACTAGGGTTAATGACCTGTATCACCATAAATAAAAAGGAATGTGTATCATTGTCTTTTATATGTTGTGCACAAAAACCTTGTCAAAGGGCAGGTAAGCAGGATATTAAGAATTTGTAGTAATGAAAGCAGGTTCCATGAAGAAGTGGACCAATTCCAGGATCATTTACTCAGAAGAGGTTATAAATATTAGAAAATAGCACCATTAATAGCTACTGGTAAATCTAAACAAAATAGTACAGCTAGACCATGGTTGCATATAAATACCACTGATGTCCTAGATAAACATGAAGTATCGCAAATAAAGAAAAAAGATGCTAAAGAAAGAGTTAATATTGTTTTAACATATAGCAGTGATGTAGACAGTATTTGTGGCATCATTAGACGTCATTGACAAATATTACACACAGATCCTAAAATCAAAGAGGTTATAGGGAGTATCCCCAGTTTTGTAGTTAGAAAGAACAAGAGTTTAAAAGATTTACTCTGTAAAGAGCCTATGATTAACACTAAGTGTTGTTAAAACTAATAAGAAAGGCACACATCCATGCCATCACTGTAAAGCTTGTCAATTTATTTCTCAGACTGAGGTTTTTGTGCATCCTAGGACTAAGAAAAAATACATATTTAATGGTTATGCTGATTGTACAACACGTAATTTAGTATATATAGCAGTATGTCAAACTTGCGATACATATTACGTTGGGAAAACTAATAATATGTTAAAGACTAGGATATTTCAACACTTATCAGATATCAAACATGCTAATGAACACAATGCGTTGGCACAACATATAAAAGACAGTGATACACATTAATTTTTATTCATGGTGATACAGGTTATTAACCCTAGTGCTAGAGGTGGTAATTTAAGCAATGGCACTGAATGTATGTAAATAAGATGGATAGTAAGATTAGGGGCAGACAAGCATCCAGCATTAATACTACTCTGCCTTTAAAACCCATCCTTAGAAAAAGGAGGGTAAAATACTGAGTTGTGATAGGATGTTTGATATTTTAAATGTGGAGTATTCCGTTCTTTGTTTTACCAGGTTTGTGTATATTCTGATATATTATAGTATTTATTGAAAGACTATGAATCCACTGACTATTAAAACTGTAAAGAATCCTGACTAGTAACATTGCTATTTGTACTGTTTTAATACGTTTTATTCACAAAATATTTACGTTTGTTTATCTTATGCTTTTTAAGTTTATTTTTAAGAAAATGCTCTGGAATGCAAGATGTGTATAGACTGCTAGAGATGTGACATTCCATACCACATAGGTGGTTATGAGTTGGGCAGAATCAGTGCTCACCATTTTATTTAATAAATGTAGCAGTTGAAATATGTTCAAAAGCAGTCGAAAAGGAATAAATTTGGTGACAGCAGAGCTCAGTTTCGTCTTCATCTCAGTTCATGTATCAAATCATGATCACTACATGTTTTTTCCATGTGTTCTCTATATTTGTAATGGAGTTGGGAACTTTTTGCTCTTTTCTACTGATCTCATTCCTTGTATTCAGTATTTTACTATTTTCCTTGTTATTTCCCGTTGGTGTTTCTTGTCTCTTTGGGTTTGCATGTCCATGTTAGCTCTCTTCCAGTTTGCTTCTATGAAAGTATTAATATATTTTATTTTTATTTATTTCTTAAGCTGGAGTACTTGTTTGGCTTTCTTGCTGTCCTTTGTCTACATTTGATTTTGAATTGAAGTTTTTCATTTAAGGTTTGGTTACTTCTATTTTTCTTTTTCTTTTATTACATTTGTTTTAAGTTTTTTTGTTCTTTTGGAGTTTAAAGAGGTCTTGGCTAGGTTCAGTTAGAAAACTTAGAAAATAATTCCTTTCCAGACAGTGAATAACATCTGTTAATTAGCGGGAGGGGCTGAGAAATAGCATTCCTCATTTAAGTAGCAATATTTGGAAGCATCTTTATTTAGTTGGAGTACTTGTTTGGCTTGCTTGCTGTTCTTCGGATTATTGCTAATCTTTGTCTAAATTTGATTTTTCACACCAACCCAATTGTTGTACTTTTAAACTTGGTGGCTTTTGAGCTGCCCACCCCTACTATAAATCAAATTTTGGGCACTTCTCCCAGTCCCATCTAATCAGCTAACTGTACTGAGAACAGAGATCAGCTGGGGCAGACCCAGCCACTTAATCTCTTAAACTTTAATTATCTTCTGTTTCCTCCCTTCCCAGTTACTTGAAAAATGCACTTTATTCAGCTGCCTTTACTGTATCTGTGGTTCTTCCTACTTTATTTTGCTTTTTGTTGGTTGTTCTTAAAGTGTTCAGTTGCATTTGTTGTGCTCCATTTATTACTGCTTGTTAGTGACCTGATTACATTGTAACTGTTATTCTAAGCCTCTTTGTTCTGATTTAAGCAGTTGAGCTTCAAACCAGTTATTTTACATAAGGAAGGTTTGCAGTCTACATTCTTGTAGCAGTAGAGGTAGCATTCTTCTAAGTTGGGAATTCATGGTTGAAGGCTCATTGTGTCTTCTATTCTAAAAGTAATTTTGTTCTGATTTAAGCAGTTGGGCTCCAAACCAGTTATTTTACATAAGGAAGGTTTGCCCTCTACATGCTTGTGGCAGGACAGGTAGCTTACATCCTTCTAAGTTGGGATTTGCTGGTTGAAGTTTCATTTTGTCGGCTGTTCTAAAAGTGTCTTAGTTCTGGTTTAAACACTTGGGCTTCAGGCCATTTTTTTCATCAAGAAAATTTGTGGCTTACTTTCTTGTAGGAGGAGAGGGTAGCCTCTCCCCTTCTGAACTGGGAATTGCTGGTGAAGGCTTATTGTGGTTGTTATTCTAAGTGTCTTTATTCTGATTTAAGCATATGGGATTCAGACCAGCTATTTTATGTTAGGAAGGTTTGCAGTATAAACTCTTGTGGCAGGAGGGGATAGCCTATACCCTTCTGAGCTGGGAATTGCTAGTTGAAGGCTTATTGTGTCTTGTCTTAGTTGTGGTTTAAGCACTTTGGCTTCAAACCAGTTATTTTACATCAAGAAGGTTTGTGGTCTGCACAGTTTACTGGAGCTGCTCAGAGTTTGGTATTCTTAGCCAGAGGTCTGGAGTGCATCTGAACAGAAATCCAAGGCATCCACTGAAATCTTCCAAAAGTAAGTATAATTTAAGCCTGTGTTGCACTTTGTGAACTGTATTTTATTGAACTGCCGCTTCATTTTTAATGTTTTTACTGTTGTTACTGCTTGATTCAGCACTTTGTATCATTGCTGCTTCTGCCTTAAATAGCATAGGCTAGATTCAGACTTGCTGAGTCTATATTGATTGGTATCACTTGAGCACCAAAACCAGCCATCTTACATTGAGGGCCTCCCTGCACCCTTGTGGCAGATGTGTGTACCTCATGACCCGTCTGTGTTGGGATTGCTGGAATAATAGAAGAAAAAAAGACAGGCCAGCAGAAAAAGCAGGAATGATGCAGAGTCAAAAATACAATATATAAAGGTTTATTTGTAAACCCAAATAACCACAGACCGGTTTCGGCAGAATATGCCTTCCTCAGTGTGTTACAGACGAATAAACAGAGGATGAAAAATACATATGCATATAATATAGTATGAATTGACCAATGAGCATAAAAACTGCCCTGTCATTCATTAATATTCATGAATAAGAGTAGGGACACCAAAAACAGTGCAATTCAAAAATTGCTGGAATAATACTCTGTGTGGATTTCCTGTTGGCAGTTTGTGTTAAAACTGTTTGCATTTGTTTGTATTTAAGCCTTGCACTTGCATGGGTTTGCACTTAGTTTGAAGGAGCTGCTCAGAGTTTGGCATTTTTAGCCAGAGGTCTGGAGTGCATCTGAACAGAAATCCAAAGCATTCACTGAAATCTTTTAAAAATAAGTATAATTTAAGCTTGTATTGCACTTTGTAAACTGTATTTTATTAATTTTTACTGTTTTTTGCGCTATGCTTCCTTTTGCACTCTGTGTCATTGCTACTTCTGCCTTGAATAGCATAGCGTAGATTCAGACTCCCTAAATCTGACTTTTTGGTATCACTTGAACCCTAAAACCAGCCTTCTTTCATTAAGAGGTCCTCCCTGCACCCTTGTGGCAGAAGTATGTAGTTCAGGACCCATCTGAATTGGGGATTGCTGGAATGGTGCTTTCCTTTTGGTAGTTTGTGTTAAAACTGTTAAGACTTCCTTGTATTTAAGCCTTGCATTTGTGCGTAGCTGCGCATTGTGCAATGGGGGTTAGCAGTGCCCTGCATAGACACAAATGCCTAGATACAACTCAGCTGCACACCTCTCACTGCAGGCAATTCAGCTGGGCATTGAGCAGCATTGCCACAATTTTAAATCCCTAATCCTTTATAGATTAAATCCCCTTGCTAACCATAGAGCAAAAGCTAATCTAACTTGTCTACCCCCTAACAGTACTTGGTTTAACCTGCTACAATGGATAGTCAGTTTTACAGAATTTCTCCTACCAACCTGATTGACATGGGCATCCTAGGGAATGTATTGATTACCTTATGTATACTGACAGTCATTTGTTCCTACAGCCAACAAATACAGTATGTGAGAGATGTAACTATACTATGAAACTGGAACTGATCCTCTCACGTAACAATAAACAAGACATCAAACAGGTTGTCAGCAGACCCACCTCTCCTCACACACAAGATAAGTCATGACACATAAATCCACATATGTGGAGGTACTCACTAAGCGCCTACCAAAAGACCAGAGACCTCCCAAGAGCAAACAACTCGCACATTCTAGAGCATAACCAAAATCTACTATGCATAACAACACACATACCAGTGTCTCAGCGAATAAACACCTAAGGCAGAAAACCTCAAAACCAAATATCCTGGTCATGACACACACAGATGTCTGCACCAGGCTGGACAAGGATAAGGTCACAGTCAGATGACTGTGAGGTGCCAGGATCTGTTAAATCATGCATGCACTCAAGTCACTCAACAAGAATAACCGTTATGACTCTCTCATAGTACATGGGGTGAATTACTTCAGACATACCTCCCTGGACTATATGAAGAGAGACGTGACTGAACTTTCAGATGGTGTCCCAAGCAGGTATGTCCCTAGTCCCAAGCAGCATTCTACCTTCACCCAGGATGGTGTCACAATAGAAACAAAAAAAGTGATTGACTTCAACAGTTGGCTTAGCTTCTGGGGTCAATCCAGGGGGTTCCAGTATCTGTCAGCCTGGGAAGACATGGTCAACAGACCATGCTGCTCTCTCCTCTAGGCTTTTTGAATACAGGCAAGGACTCTTGCCTCTCCCATAGTGCCTTTTTAAAGCAATACCAAAACAACAAAACTTCTGTCATAAAAAAAATCCACTACAAACAAATTCAAGTTTATGCTGCTTAATTATATGAGCCTAAACAGGAAACTGCACTCCCTGGAAGCTCTCTTCACCTTGAAAGATGCTGACATTTGTGCAGTCACCCAGACTTGATTCAAGGCTGCAGAGAGCACCCCAGCCATGCAAGTCTACAATGCCTTCCACACGTTCAGACCTCAAAACTAGCGTGAAAGAATCAAAGGTGTATCCATCTTCATTAAATCCAAATACATCTCGAGACTAGTTAAACAGTATGACTCTCTTGAGCTACTCCAGATCCAAATAGCTATAGGTAAGACACCCTACCACATCATTGCTATCTACAGGTTAACCACCATGAACCATGAGAAGCACACCGCCTACCTGGACTGGATTGAGTCACTCACTGTACAGCCAAACACCTTGGTCATGGAAGATTTCAACTTTTCTTATGTTGAGTGGGTGATATATATGAGAACAAGCTCACGCACCATAAGGTTTCTGGACTTTGTTAATATAGATGCTCTAGAACAGTTAGTCTGCACCCCCACAAGCTGCACAAATGTTCTGGACTCGGTACTCACCAATATGGGGGGGGGGGGCAGTCGTTGCACTACTCCCCTGTGTTCTGCCCTTCCTGGTAAGGGCAGACCATAAATCTGTCTCATTTGAAGTAACGATCAGACCTGGCACCGCAACATGAGCAAAAGGAATGAGAAACTTCTCCAAAACAAACTATAGCCTATTAAGTGATAGTTTGAAAAGTTTCAGACCCCCTGCTAAAACAGCCAACAATGCCTCCTATGCAGAGGTGTATACAAACACCCCATATAACCACTTAAACAACTGTATTGACTCTGCTGTACCTGACAGGATCAAAACAAAGTCCTCCCGTAAAAGCAAACCACCCTGGTAGACAAACAGGTTATATTAGAAAAGAAAGAAACTGGCATCTAAGAGCAGAGAAAGAATACTCTCCACAGCTTGAACAAACAAATCAGATATCTGTTAACGTCCTCTAAAGGTAGTCATGAGACTAAATTAGCTTCCCTAGCTAAAGGCAATCATAAGGCATGTGAAGGTGTGAGGTATTGCCAGTTATGCCAAGAGAAGTATGGCAGTGGATGTGTAACATATGCCAGCATAGTTAGCTGGAATTTAGTAAAGAATTATGTTATTTGAATATCAAACTGATTTGTACAGATGCTTATGTTGAAAATGTATTTGTAAAGTTGCTTGTGTTAAAAATGTCTCAACAGTGTGTCCTACCGGACAGAGGAAGGAATATACATGCATGTAGCAACTGATGAAGTGTATGCATTGTAACTGTTGAATATATTGTAGCAGACGATACTGGAAGAGAAGAGGTTAATTACAGTCCAGTTGCAGCTAACATTGAAAAATGTTCTGAAGTTAAATTACTGGACCTAGGTCATAAACACATATCTTACAGTTTTCAATGCAGCCAGAGACAAAAAGTCTGTACTAGGAAGCTTTCTGTATTGCCTTTGGGGTGAATTAATTGCTGCCCTGGAAGGGTGGAGGTTTGAGATTGTTTTATGGCCTCCAGAAGTTGCAATAAATCTTTAGCAAACTCTGTGTGTGTGTGTGTGTGTGTGTGTGTGTGTGTGTGTGTGTGTGTGTGTGTGTGTGTGTGTGTGTGTGTGTGTGTGTTATTGACACACATGTGCTAAATCTTGGCAGTTTTTAGCAATGGGGGTAGCATGGGAACCAGAAGTCAGATGACCAGATGTATGTGATATCATTCTATATACTAGGACAAAAATTATGTTTAATACTAGATGAGACTGAAGTCTCATGGCACTCTGTTTTTGGAACCTGACAAGGAAGGACCCCTCACCTACTTCATCTTTCCTTGCTCTAGTAAGTGCACCAGGGAATAATAATTCTTTAGATCAGTTAGGAAAATGTAGTGAGATTAGTTAAGTACTGTTTTTCTGTATCTGTGTGAATATATTCATCTGTGTTATTTTAATATTTTCTATGATTATACTCTGGTGTTTATTATAAGTAGATATTTAGTATTTCCATGTTATTTTATTATTTATTATTAAATATATTTAAACTTTTCATTGTGGCTGGTCTTTTAGACAATATTTTAAACTTTGAGAGGACTTGCATCTATTTGGTGACACTGTGGCTACTCCTGAAAGCCTTACTGCATTGGCCAAACTAGGTAAGACTGCAATCCAAATTGTAGCTTGCTACAGATTCCCCCACCATGCCCCAAGATTCTCAGTATACCTTTCTAAACATACTGGAAAATATTAAGATACAACCAAACACCCTAATAGTGGGTGATTTCAACTACCCTGCCATTAACTGGGAAAACTACTCATGTACCAACACCTTTGCCCAATGGTTCTTGGAATTCGTAAATTCCAACGCCCTGGATCAACTAATCCTTAGTCCCACCAGGGGCTCCAATATTCTAGACCTGGTCATTGCCAACATGGGAAATCGATGCTCCACACCTATGGTCACCCCATCGTTGGCCAGGTCTGACCATAAACTAATCACCCTTGACATACACATCCCACCCCCACCCTCCAGTAAGGAAACCTCCATAAAAAAACTTCTCTAAAACCAACTTCATGTTACTCAAATAAGAAGTGACCAACTTCATGACACCAATGCAGACAGGAACTGAAAGTTCGACTGCTGAATCCTACACTAAGGCACTGTATGAGCACATCCACTCGTGCATGAATAGTGCCATCCCCAATAGAACCAAGACTCTGTCCATAAACAAACTTTACAGCAAAAGGAAGAAACTGTTGCATCAAAGAGGAAAATCCTAGGATGCAGAAAATTCCCTTACCAGCCTCAGTAAGAAGCTGAGATCCCTCATAAAATTCTCCAAAGCTAGTTATGAAAATAAAATTCCCAAAGATTCCAAAGACAACCACAAGGCATTCTATAGCTATGTCAAGAATCTAAATGGCAATGCTCAGATCTGCTCTGAGCTACAACAGAATGGCATTAAATATACTGATCCCAAGGATATTGCCAATATCCTGGCAGATAGATTCAGTGCCAGTGTCACCCCCTCTCACCCCCTCAATACCAAAAGATTGCCAAATTCTGGTAATAACTGCCACACAGGTAAAAAACGCATTCTCCAAAGCTACGAATACAGCATCCATGGGACCAGACATCCCAGGCTGTGTACTACATGAACTGGCGCCTCACCTAAGTGTCATGTTTAATCATAGCCTCACCTCAGCATTTGTACCCACTGAATGTCGCACAGCTACAGTTATCCCACTCCATAAGGGGGGATCCACCTTGGATCCCGGGAACTAATGCACCATCAGTCTGACGAGCCTTATCTGCAAGGTCATGGAACGTATTATCATGGAACTTATAAACAAAGACATTGGCAACCTTCAAACACTGGACCCCATGCAGTTTAAGTTCATGAAGGGCCGATCTTGACTCCTGAACCTGATTGACTTTTTCAAATCAGTCTCCAGAGCCGTGGACAAGGGTAAGGTGGTCCACACAGCCTATCTGGACCTTGCCAAGGCCTTCAACACCATCCCCCACTCTGGAATCATAGATAAACTTACTAAGCTGAGCATTAATCCCTACATCACTTGATGGGTTGCAAACTGGCTTATTGACAGTACCCACACTGTAAAGTAGCCGACTCCAGATCCAGCTCCAGACAAGTGACAGGTGGAGTACCTCAGGGTTCAGTCCTGGGACCGCTCTTGTTTGGCATCTACTTCTCTGAAGTACAGGCCAACACTA
This sequence comes from Protopterus annectens, assembly GCF_019279795.1. NCBI lineage: Eukaryota > Metazoa > Chordata > Ceratodontiformes > Protopteridae > Protopterus > Protopterus annectens. Next base: position 625,056,943 of record NC_056747.1, on the reverse strand, counting down.
AGGGACTCTGGCTAACAAAGTTTGCAGCTGACTGCAAATGGGAGCCATTGCTGAATCCCCAACTGATGTGGATATTCTACAAAAGAGCCTTACAGAAATAGATGCTTGGTGCCAGAGCCATGGGCTCAAGCTCAATGCCAAGAAATGTATAGTTATCCCCTTTGGGAAAAAACATGTACCCGTGAATTACCACATAGGTGGCAATACACTAAACACTGAAAGTGTGGTAAGAGTCTTACGGACACAGGTGGACAGTGGTCTCAATTTCACCCAGTATAATTGGGTACCCTTGTAAGAGCCTTAGAGTAGCTGGCTTTGGAGTGTCTGTTGGCAGTGTAACTACCTTATAGTCTGGGCAGAAGGGAGCATAGCTAGTAAATCTGTGCCAGCCTTTCTCAGGTGTTTGTGTGTGAAAATCAAATCTCAAAGAGTGTGTGTCAGCTGCTTGGAACAGGGACATGAAGCAAAGCACTGGTTTCCCTGAAAAAATGATGGAGGACTTGGCTTTGTCACTCTGCTGAAGACTGAACTCTATAGCTTTGCCATTGGGGAATCTTATTGGGAATCTGGAGAGAGGGAAAACCAACCTGTTGTTATAGTCATAAATAAATAACATTAAGAATTTACCTTGTATGCCGTCAGTCAGGAACAACACTTCAGGAAGTGCAAACAGAAATTTTATTCTTACAGTGCTGGGAGTCAGTCTTCATAGCCCTTGATGAAGCATTCTCACTTTACATAGAAAAAAATGTATTTTTATACATTTTCTTATCTAACCTGGTCATGTAGCCTTATTACGTTAGTTATTCTGACAAATGAAAAACTTTGCTAATGTCCTCATCCCTCGTGATTTTCGCTTTGGACTTCACGCGAACACCATTCTATACATGATCCACCTGCTTCGAAGAGTCTTGTTTCTGACCTTGGATATTTCAAACCTGCCCTAGCATTCCTAGCCTGGAGGAGTCAGGTTAAGAAAATCCTTTTGTAGTAACTACATACCTCAACTTCATGCAACATGTACTATTCTTTTATTACATACTAAAAAAAGAATGCAGTTTAGGAAACAGCAATACTGTAGCTTATGAAGCTGTATTTTTCCCAACCCTGCATACAAATTATATTTGCTTTTTAACAGTCATATTATAACATCATTGAAAAACTGAACTTAATATACATTTTAATAAGCTGGTCTTGTCCTATAACAGTTTCCTCACTCTGACAATATCAGTGTCATATCATACATATAATTATATTTTTATTTTTCTTAACTTGATAAAATATGCCTCTGCATCATTATATTCATCATCAATTTCTGTCAAAAATAGTGCTATCATTGATTTGTGCATGCAGTGGCATTTCATGTGCAGCTCAGGTTAAACATCTTGTAATAACAGCCTTTAGAATAGAAAATGCCAGAATGATTACAAATATAATAAAAAGTACAATTACAGTACCCTGAATTATGCTAGTTCCCAGGTTACCAAAAATACTGGCCAGCCATCCAAAATGTGTCCAATTTTTGGATGTGCTCTCCAAATCTTTGGCCCTTTGTTCCATGAAATTTGACAGTTTTTTTCCATTCATCATGATAGTCACTAATATATGAACAGCAACGACTCCCTATGAGGGCACATGCCCCCCCTTTTGCAGCAAGCATTATGTCAAGTGCCATTCGATTCTGCAACACCACAATTCGCATTTCAGTCATTTCTCGATTTGACATCCTGATGTGATGTGATGTGAAGTTTCGTTGGCCACCTCCTGTAGAATTTGAGCAAGCATGGTGATTTCAAGCATTGTCCTTTGCACTCCATACCCAGGATTGAAAATTGAAAATACTTGCTCTGCCCAGTGGATTACTCACTTATTTCTCAGTCTACCTGCTGGTGGATGTTCGAAATGTTGAATAGCAGGAGTGATACAGCCTACAAAGCAACATCCAGACTAGTTTGTAGGTAACCAGGGGTAGGCACGATCACCACAGATGTAGTAATGGTCACTTATCATGCCCATGCCACACCCCCAGTCATAGCTTTTTAAGTGCAAAGAGTCTAACACACTTTCATGCTTGTCATTACTTTTTCCTACTGGTACAATCCCATTTCTGGCATAACACGTCTCCATGATGTGCTGTTGCAAGTTAGAGACACAGCCTTTGAAAAATCAGTTACATTACGCCAGGTTAAGCTGATATCATTAAGGTCCTTTTCAAATGACACCTGTGATTGAGGGATGGGAATCATAGGAATCTCTGCCTTAGAATGATGAGGTATATGTGAACATATCCAGCAGTTTGTTTTGTTTAGCTTTTTGGCACATTGCCAAAGGACCAGCAAGAAACTTTTTTCTCTCGACCAGTTTATAGAACGGAACAGCAGCAGAAACAAAGCAGAAGTACCTGTTGTCACTGGATTCATCATGGACTGCTATTGAAGTTGACCTTCTCACTCAGCAGATGATTTATCTGTCACACCTCTACCTCCCTCTGTTAGCTGCGATGATTCGTCTGGGGTCCCCACACGACAGGTCTTATTGCAATGAGAAAAATGGATCCACGTTGGTAGTCCTGCACAGCAAACTGCAGTCAAAATGGTGAGCAGGACCTGAAAAGGCCCCTTCGACCTCAGGCTTAGGCAGTTTTTCCTCTGAAAATTTTCACATACAGCCAGTCACTTGGTTGTAGTTGATGAAAAGGTTGGTCATGAGGCTTTCTTAACGCTGGTCTTACTGTTCGATGATATTGCTGCAAAATTTTGGGGAGTCTCCTACAATAAGAAATCATAGCATCATCTGACAAAGTTAAATCAGCATTTCCCACTGGAAGGGTAGCTGGAAGGGCCATGGGTCTCCCCATTAATATTTCATATGGACTCAATTTCCTGGTGGCAATCAGTGAGGCCGTCATACTAATTAATGCTAAGGGAAGGGTTTCAGGCCACTTTAAATGGGTTTCAGCACAACTCTTTCCACTAATCCAGATGGCTGGGGATGGTTGGGACAGTGAAGACTCATTTTAGTATTAAAAGTTTTACATAACTCTTTAAACAGATTATTATTATTACAGTGAGTTCCGTGGTCACTGTTAATGCTGGGTATACCAAATTTTGGTATATAATCAGAGAACATTTTTTTAATAACTGTGACTGCATCAGCTTTGTGACCTGGGTAAGCTTCCACCCATGTTGAGAACATACACACTGCCACCAAAATAAATTGTAAATTATTAGTCTTAGGCATCTGGATGAAATCCAGCTGTATATTAACAAAAGGTCCCCAGGGTGGAGGTAAACTTGCAGATTTGCTGTTGATGTTTGCTTATGTTATATTCCAAACAAATTCTACAATTTTCTACATACTGAAGTATCAAAGAGGAGACATGAGGGGCATACCAACTTCGGGTAATTTGATTAAATAAAGCTGTCTTACCTGTATGGGCCGGTAGATGATATGCCCTTACTACATAAGGTAGCAAAGAGGCAGGTGTCACCAGTTGGCCATCCGGATGTTGCCATATGCCATCAGAGGATTTTCTACATCCACCCTTGAGCCACCTCTGAACTTCTCCCTATGATGCTTCAGCTTGACAGGCTGACAACTTTGCAAAATCAAACACATCATTACTGTTGCAGTTTGTTACTGTTAACATACAAAGATTTTTACAACAATTTACTACTGCTTGTTTAGCAGCTTGGTCTGTCAAATTATTACCTTTGGTAATATTTTGTCCCTTTTGATGTGCACAACATTTGATTACAGACAGCTTCTTAGGTAACAACAGTGCATCTAACAATGGTTTTATGTACCCTGACTTTTTAATTTGATTTTCTGAAAAGGTCAAAAACTCTTTCTCTAATGAGCTGAAACACCTGATGTTCATAAGGATCATTTGCATATATCCCATATGCCTCTGATACAAGAGGTTTGAGAGGTCACTCAGTGGAAGTTCTAGCTTTGCTGGAGTTTTCATTTTGTTTTTACTGGTTGTTTTTTCAGTGACCTTCTTAGTTTGTTGTTTGGGATATTTTTGCAGTAACCCTAATGATAATGGACATCAGCTGGTTATAACAGCCTTGCGTTTCTAATGCTTAGTCAAACACTCTGCTTGTGCTGTGCTGACGAGGTCATAACAAGGCCGAAATATGCATATCCACAGCTAGTGGGGTTTAATTTTATTGTGCTGAAAATATCCAGTAAAACGAAGAAACAAGTCATGGGCATTCAGAATTGCCAATGAGCTGAAACACCTGATGTTCATAGGATCATATGCATATATCCCATGTGCCTCTGATTCAAAAGGTTTGGGAGGTCACTCAGGAGAAACCCTTTGATTGTTTTGGAACATTTAGATACACCCCTTCTGGGGTACAGTAAGCAGTATAACCCAGCTTACATAACAAATCTCTTCCTAGCAGGTTTACTGGTGCAGTAGTACTCAAAAGAAAATAATGCTTTTCTTCAATCCGACCTAAAGAAATGGGGATGGGTCCGGAAACAGGATACATAACCATAGTATTTGTTACTCCAGCTGCCTTTACTTTATGCTCTGATACTGGTATTTGACTATCTGAAGTAATTTTTAACACTCACAACTAGTAAATTTTTAACACTGACCTAGTGGCTCCAGTGTCCATCAGAAATGGGGTTTTCTTTGAATTTATTCTCATCTTAACGTAGGGCTCATTTTGATCTATTAGCAGTAGAGGGTTAAGATTCACTTCTGTATTATTTTCTTGACCTAGTCAGTGTGGAGCTTCCTAACTCCTTCCAATCTGAGAAGGTAGTGGAAAAACAAGTGTCTTGGACTCTTTGCATTTGCCTGTGTGGGCACTCCCCTCTTCAGTGTCCTGCTTCTCCACAATTAAAGCAAGATGTGTTAGATGAAGCTGGAGGGGCACTGCCAGCTCATTGTTGCCAACCAGCTGCACCTTGTTCCCCTTGACCAGCACTTTTCCTATATTCTCTAGCAATTCCTCTACCCCTTCCCCTGCTTCTACCTCAACCCCTTGGGTTTTCCAGCTGCCTGATTTGTAAAGTTAACCGGTTATCCTCCGTATCCTTCCTTCGTTTTTCCTGATACTCTGTACAGCGATTTGCAGCACTTAATAAGGACTCTTTCCTTTCTTTGCCAGTCTGTGAGCACTTGCTTTATTTAATTTTGTACAGGGGCTTGCAGACCCTGCACAAAGGCTGCTGCAATAGCTGGCTTAGCTTGCTCTTCTGGGTCTGGTAGTCCTAAATGTCTAGCAAATACTGTTTTAAGGCAACTCATATAGTCTGCAGGGGCTTCCCCCTTATTTTGTTTACATGCCTATATTTTAGACCAGTCATTCCTAAATTTACACACTTCTGTAATCTTGTTTAACAATGCTGTTCATTTATCTGTTAATGCATTCCCTATGAGAGTGAAATCTGTTGTTTCAGCCTTTTCCACCCTCAGCAGTTGATTTAAATCTGTCAAAGTAGGATTGTAACATTCTCTTATAGTTTTTAATTCTGCTTTGAATTTTAATGGATCTTCTCTAATATTTGGAAAATGTTTAGACATAGTATGCAAATCAGCAGGGGTCCAAAAACGATGAACAAGTTCCCTATTGTTAGCCCCCAAAATACCTCTGAGAGGTGCCAATAGATTGCCTCCAGAGGTTGTATTCTCTTGTTGTACCCTGTCATTTCAGTGTATGGTGAGATAGAGGAGTGTCAAATACTAATGCCCTTGTTGGGGAAGTAGAAGCTATCTGTTGGGGAAGTAGAAGCTATCTGAGAAGGATAGGAAGAAGAACCCCTCTCAACTGCAGATGCCTGTTCAGAAGATGAAGATTGAACAGGAGAACCAGTCTGAGATATACCATTATCATGCGAACTGGGTGTCCAATGGACAGTAGACCGAAAGGTAGGGGTCTGAGAAACAACAGAGTCTTGTACAGGAGGTACCTGTACTGGTGCATATGGGGGTGGGGGTGAAGTAGCTACTTGAGGATTATCATCCTCTTCAGAAGTTTCTGTTTTTTGGCCATCCTCAGTTTGTTCCAAACCTGCTAAGACAGGATAAAGGGATCCCTTTTTACTGGTCTGTACTGCCTTTTTAACCTCTTTTGCTTGTTGCAACACTTTCTTATTAACATCTTGCAACCCTCTTAATCCTGACTCCTTATCCCTTTTAAGTGCTTCACTGCACCAAGAATAAAATGCTATCATTTGTTTCCCACTTACTTTGCTTTTCTTTTCTTCCAAAGTACCTTTCATTGTCAGCAGTTTAGTCTCATCATAAGTTCCGTTTAATGGAAATACCCCACCAGCACAATTATTAGTAAGCTGTAAACAATCATGCAAATATTTACACATTTCCTTCCCATAGTTAAGGAATATATAAAATATGCAGGTGTTCCCTTTTCAGGTATTTGATCTTGCTTGCTTATCTTTGCTCCCATTTTCTTATTTTATAAGTAAGTAAGTAATACAAATGTTAGGCTTACCTTACAACTCCTGGATTCTGGCAGTTCCGAAGACAGAAAATAACTGTAGTAATACACACACCATACAGGGAGGGAAAGGTAGGAAGTCTGTCGGCATGCAGCAACAGAGCAGAGGTTTCGATCAGCCTTTTCCCACAGCACCCCCTTGCTTTCATCCCTGCACGAACTCAAAAGTTACAGCTCCATCATTGCAGTTAGGATAATGGGGTGGATAGCTACTGTGTCCAGAACTGACCACTCTTTCAGACCCTCTTAGGGTACTTTCACACAATCAAATGTTAAGTCCCAGTGTGCTTTGGGCTCATGAATTTATTTTAACAACGCATACCTCTACATCATATCATGCAGTAGGCTCATGACTTTGTTTTAACAGTATATAGTCTGTGTCCCAATCATGCTATGGGCTCATGAGATTGTTGTATAGTCTATGTCCCAATCATGTGGTGGGCTCATGAACTTGTTTTAACTTTACAGTCTATGTCCCAATCATGGGGTGGGCTCATGAACTTGTTTTAACTTTACATATATTTAATTTTTAACTTTTTCTTTTCTTTCTCTCATACATTGACAGAATAAAAACATCTCTCATACTTCTTACCTTTCAATCCTGAGGGTACTGCCTCGACACAAGGCACCTCCTTGTGTTAATTTGTCCTTTACTGTATGTGCACATACATTTACTGTACTCATTTGCTGTGGGGTCCTCCCACTATTACTTGTATACCTTACAAACAACTCAGTCAAACAAAAACACAGTCATGCACTTAGATTTTGCTAAAATTCTCTAAAAAGGAAAGAAGAAAAAAAACATAAACCAACCCTTTCCCCTTACAAAACAATTTCCCTGCCAAGGCTAGTATGTTTGCACACCCTGAATAGCTGCACATCTGAGTCTCTGACTATTCCATACAAAGCAGTGTGGAATTCACAGAAAATCTGTGATGAGCCCTATTCCAGAACTGCCCTGCAACAATATCAAAGTTCATATCCAGAGAACGGCGCCAAATTGTTAAATAGTCATAAATACATAACATTAAGAATTTACCTTATATGCCTTCAGATAGGTACAACACTTCAGGATGTGCAAGCAGAAATTTTATTATTACAGTGCTGGGAGTCCGTCTTCATAGCCCTTGAAGAAGCATTCTCACTTTACAAAGAAAAACTATATTTTTATACATTTTCTTATCTAACCTGGTCATGCAGCCTCATTACGTTACAGTTATTCTGACAAATGAAAAACTTTGCTAATGCCCTCATCCCTCATGATTTTCACCGTGGACTTCACGTGAACACCTCTCTATACGTGATCCACCTGCTTACAAGGGGTCTTGTTTCTGACCTTGGATGTTTCAAACCTGCCCTAACAACAATGCACTCATAGCCTGGAGGAGTCAGACTAACAAATTCCTTTTTTAGTAACTACATGCCTCAACTTCATGCAACACATACTATTCTCTCTTATTACATACTAAAAGAATGCAGTTTAAGAAACCACAGTGCTGTATCTTATGAAGCTGTATTTTTCCCAGCCCTGCATACAAATTATATTTACTTTTTAACAATCATATTGTAGCATCATTAATAAACTGAAATTAATATACATTTTAATAAGCTGGTCTTGTCCCATAACACTAGACTGTGTGTGTTCTCTATGTGCTCTTAAGGGAAATTGTGCTTGATGCAGAGAGCTGCATCGGGAAATACTGGGTGTATCCATTTTTGTTTCAAGTGAACATCCCTGTCCAGTATCAATGGTGAGGATTGAGGCTCCTTCATTACTGGCCAAAGTGGGGGTGTCTCAAGGTATTCTTTAGTTGCATCCGAAATCTCAAAGGGAATATGCAGCTATGTGCCGAACTCATAGTGGATGGTATCACTCACACTGACCCTGAGGAAATTGCCAACCTGTTAGCTGACAGATTTGCTGAAAACTTCACTCCTTTGTCCCCCACCAGCCATACTCCAAAGCATACCTGAAATCTGTACTTTCCTCAGCATCTCCAGTGAGCATTTCATATCCATGCTTTCCAAGGCCAAAAACATGGCCTCTATGAGACCAGATAACATCCCAGACTGCTTATTAAATTACCTAAACATGATCTAGCAGATCCACTTGGCACTCTCTTTAACCATAGACTGATCACTGGATTTGCTCCAGCAGAGTGGAGAACAGCAGCTGTAATCCTCTTGCATAAATGGGGGTCCATCAACTGACCCTGGGAACTATAGTCCCATAAACCTAACCAGATTTATCTGTAAAGCCATGGAAAGACTCATCATGGGCCTTATGAACAAGGACATAGGCAACCTTCAAATTCTCAGCCCGACCCAGTTTGGCTGTAAGGGTAAATCATGCTTACTAAACCTGGTGGACTTCTTTGAGAATGTCACCAAATCCCTGGATGAACTCAAAACACTACATACAACCTGTTTAGTCAAAGTTTTCAACACAGCACCCTGCTCAGGTATCATCGAGGAACTCTCCCAGCTGGGGTTAACCTATATGTCACTGACTGGGTAGCCAACTGGCTCACCAACAGAACCCATACTGTGAAAGTTGGGGATTCCACCTTCGCCAGTAGAACAGTTACCAGTGTGGTACCACAATGTTCTGTGCTGGGCCCTCTACTGTTTGGAATCTGTTTCTCAAAAGTCCAGGCAAAATTAGATGGCCTGTGGCTTACCAAGTTCACAGATGACTGCAAACTAGAAGCAATCACTGAGTCCCATAAAGATATTAGCATATTACAGGAGTTAACACAGAGAAATGATTGGTGCCAAAGCCACAGTCTAAAACTAAATGAAAAAGTGCATCTTTGTTCCCTTTGGCAAAGTGGTTTCCCCTGCAGATTACAATGAAAGCAATACCCCCTAAGCTCAAACCAGTGGTGCATGACTTCGGAACACAGGTTGATAGTCTAAACTTTAATCATCATGTGTCCACAGTAGTAAGGAAAGCCTTTTACATTACACATCTCATAAGTAAAGGCATTACATCCAAGACCAAGGATGTTACAACTCCTCTATACTCAATTCTCATCAGACCACTAATAGAATACAGTGCTCCCTTTTACATGTACCTTACCAGACACCTGCAGCAGCTGGAGAGACCGCAGAGGTTCCCGACCAGGAGAATTCAGGGACTCCAAAACATGACCTGCTTGGAAAGACTGAAAGTCCTGTCACTGTACTGTGTCCTACTGGCTGCTGAGAGGTGACCTGAGCCTGGCCTACAGAGCAGTCTCTGACCCTGCCCTAATGGAAATGCTGTACATCCCTAAATCAAATGGGACAAGAGTCGCTCACTCCAGAGAGCTAAACCTAGCCTGTGATTTAAACAATACATGCTAGAGAGATGATGTGTCTTCCAAAGACTGGTGCTACTCTGGAATAAACTCCCAATTTACATTAAGCAGAGTTCCTCAATGACCCTATTTAAGCACAACCTGGACAACTGGATGGGAGACTTTAAATTCACTCCTGGGGTGGCACCTATGTCCTTCATGGACAGGGGCAGCCGGTGCTGATTATAGATTCTCTCTGCAAACAATCAAACCATCTAATAATGGTCAATTAGGGAACCAGCTAACAATGGTTAATTAGGGAACACAGGTATTACATGGCTAAGCTTGTAAAGGCCCTAGGGCCATTAGCCTAGTAACCTCCTATGAACCTATCATACTTTCACTTCTTGATCAGTGTGGTTGTTTCATCAGATGTTCGTCATATGGATCACTGCTGCAGTAGCCCTAGCTATATGGGTTATAGCTTTCTAAGGATTTAACAGCCAATCAGCTTCCAAAGCTTTCAGGACATCTTCCACACACCCAAACCATTAATCAGCTGGAGCTGAACTAACTAAAATGATAAGTCTGGGTGCCAAGCCCTTTAGAGCATTCCTGCTGCAAAAGAGCTCTCCTCTAGTTGTCTTTTGAGGATTGATTGTGGGCTAACACTGTTCAGTTGTTGGACAGATAAGTTCCCTTGGGAGTGGTGTTCCAGTTCACTTTTTTATGAAAAAAGCTTTACTTTTCCTGTGAATCTAATTTTAAAGCTAGGAAAAGGTGTTCATTACAGCCGAGTGCTCCTCCAGGCGGCTTCTGCAGTTAACCCCTACTGCTCCTCTAGGCGTCAAATATGGATTGTTCATATTTGCATTAATAATTCCAAAACCATGTTACTTACAAGGTACCAGGGTATTTTGTCTTGAGCCATATGTGATGGCAAACACAACTCTATTGATATTTGACCTCTTTCAATGAGAGTTTTCTAGAACTCTAAGGTGATAACTTAGTTTTTAAAGGCTTAAGCCACGCCCACTAGGGGTTAAAGGTGCACACTCAAAAGAGCTGCTCCGGAGTGAATGAATTGACTCTCACATGACTTGTAATCACTTTTAAACAAAAGCCCCACTTGTTTACTTTTGTGGTAAAAAGTTGTTAAAACAAACTTTAAACTTCTTTTTCTGTGGTAAAGTTATGCTGTTTTTAGATGGGAGCCGAGATAAGTGTTTAAAGTGCTTTTTACTATGTTTTAATGGGGAAATTTTTTTTTTTTTTTTTTACAACTTACTTGTTTTATTGACTATTGTTGCCAAACTTCCCCAGAAATCTGATATATATATATTTGCTTCACCATGCAACCAAGCAACTGGTTACTCAGTTGTTTGGCATATACTTCTCAGAAGTACAGGCAAGCATGGAAGGGCTGTGGCTGACTAAGTTTGCGGACGACTGCAAACTGGGTGCTATAATAGAGTCTCTGGCCAACATGGAGATCCTCCAGAAGGGCCTAAATGAGACTGATGCAAGCTAAATGCAAAAAATGCATAGTAATCCCCTTTGGAAAAATCAGAGTACCCGCAAACTACAACATAGGAGGTAATCCCTTGAAATCTGAAGAAGAAATAAGGGATCTAGGGACCCAAGTAGATAGCCAGCTTTCCTTTGATAACCATGTTGCCAAAGTGGTTAGAAAATCCTTCTGTCTGACCCATATGATCATGAAAGGGTTTGCATCAAGATCTAAGGATGTAATGGTGCCCCTCTACTCTTCCCTCATCAGACCCATTATTGAGTACAATGCACCAATTGGAATGTACCTGGCTAGACATCTCCAGCAGCTGGAGAGACCACAGAGGTACCTAACCAAGAGAATTACTGGCCTCAAACAGTTGCCCTATGCAGCACGATTGAAAAAGCTAAGACTGTTCTCTGTTGCATACCGCTTTCTCAGAGGCAATCTCTGTCTAACGTACAGAGCCATGTCCAACCCAGAATTGTTGAACATGCTCCATCTTAGCAAAACCAAATCTACTCGAGCTACATGCTCTAGGGATATAAACCTCAACACAACAATGAATAAAACATGCTGGAGGGATAGATTCCCTTCGCAGAGACTTCCCTTACTATGGAACAGGGTCCCGATCTACATAAGACAGAGCCCCTCACTATCACTCTTCAAGAGGAACCTTGATGAGTGGACGGGTAACAGAAAGTTCACACCGGGGATCACACCAACAGCACTACTAGATAGGGACCAAGGGTACTAGCTGCTAGTACAAGGGTCTAGGGAACTACTAAAGGGGCGGTGAATACCGCACAACGTGGCTGGGCTAATATATGCCTTCGGGCAGATAGCTCAGTACCAACCTATGAACCTATTATCCTTTCTTCCAGCCACAAAAAGAAGAAAATTATTAAACAACCTTCGCCACTGCAGCAAGCTGCTAAATTGCCTCAGCCACATGTGGGTGACTCTGCTATGGCCAAAACTGGTTACTGAAAGTGTTAAATATGATTAGATTATCAATTTAAATCCTGCTACGGAAACTGGTTTAAATGAGTGCTGTAGCCTTAAAACTAAGTTGTTCAGAAGGAAGTTATTTCATTAAATTGGTCAGATGACTATGACAGAAGGTATATTTAAGATCTCCTTTTTAGATGTTGTTATACAACCTGAAAAAGTGTCTTGATGATGTGAAGGTACTTGTTGCTGTTTGGGGAATAAATGATTTACCTCTACATGCTACCAGTTGCAGCTTTTTGGATGTATATAATGACGACTTTTCATTGGCTTTGATAGGACCTTTCTCCAGGGGCCCCAGGTGTCCATATCCTTCCTCCTCCCAGGTTGCATAGGGTTTGGTAGTAAACCCATATGGCCTAAAGGCTACTGCAGCAGTGAGAGTGGGAATGTTGTAGTACAGTTGTGCAAGTTGCACTGCATTAGACACTCCTACCATCCGTCATCCTAGTATTGTGTAGAGTTATTGTTGGAAAATATGTTGATTATTTATTGTTTTAGTTCAGGATGAATATGCTGCTGCTTAACTTTAGGCAAGAAAGTATTAAATATTTTCCACTGTGACTGCTGATTTTCCCTCTTCGGGGATGACCAATCAGCAGTCAGTGAAGAGGTTTGGGAAGGATCCAGAGCTTGTGGAAGTTGTCCAGTTGTTGTACCTAGGGTAAGACACATTCCATGTAGCCTAAAGATTTGAACAAATTTGAACATCTACAGTCCAGGGTAAGACAGCTTATACGACTGTACTTTCTTCCTTCTTTTGCAAATGGCCAAGAGCAATTACCACAAGCTTCTGTACAGACTGGATCTACTCACACAAGAACCGAGGTGTTTTTGCTAAATGCCGACCCCAAACAATTGCAACTTAACTGCCTGGATGATAGAGTTTTAATACCTTTTAGGCATCTTTTTGTTCTGAGGATATGCAGCAGGTATTAAAGGAGGCAGGAAAACCTGCTAATGGAAAGTCATATATTAGTATATGAAAAATGTTTTCTTGTTGGTGTCAGGAAAAGAAAAACAAACAGCACCCATTCAAGGCTAGTGTTTCTCTTCTGTATTGTTTGTGTGAGTTATTACCCGCTGGCTTGTTTTACTCATTAGTCAAGGTTCTTTTGTCAGATCATGGAAGAATGGCCAGCAAAGGACACAGGACCCAAGACTTTGTTAATCAGGCTGACTGAGGGCAACCTGCCAGCAGATTACCCTAAATGTAATGACTGCAACAGTGAAACACAATGAACATCCTCCTCTTTCAATGAGCTCATGTTAAAATGCTTTTGAAAAGGGTGTTGCTTACAAAGCTTCTTAGAAAACAAGTGACTCTTCCTTGGTATTTTAATTTTGTGTTAGGAAAAACTAAGTCTTGCTCCATGTGAACCAACTCATCAGGTGCTTCAACAAAGTATTAGTTTAAAGGTGTGCACACTTAAGCAACCAGCTTATTGTAGGTTTTTATTTTTTATATTTTTTCCCCTAACAGATTTGTTTGTTTTTCAATTGAATTGTACAGGTTATAGGTCACATTAAAGGTGGGAAAAGTTTTGAAATGATTTATGTGATCTCTATTTTTTTATATCACAAACACCTGGCACTTTAACAGGGGTGTATCCACTGTATAGCAAGAAGTACATTCAGGATAAAATGTAACATCTCTTGTGAAGGTAAGAAAAAAGGGCAGCCTTTATCAAAACAGACTCTTTCCAAATTGTTGTCACTTGCTATTACCTTTTGTTATACCCACCACAACAAAGCAGTTTAAATAGTCTCAAAGCTCATTCTGCCAGGGCCTAGGCTTCATCTCTGGCTTTTTGGAAAGTGTTGGATTCAAGAAGTATTTTAGAATTATCAACCTGGTGATGTGAGCATGCTTACATAGCACTATAAAGTAGATTCCTTCTCCAGGTCTAGGACAGGCTTTGTCAGGACCATTCGCAAGGGGCTCCTGGACCCTCATCCTTCCTCTTCCCAGTTAGTCTAAGCTGAGTAATGTACCCATATAGCTAAGGCTACTGTATTAATGATCCATATGATCAACATAGTACAGTTGTGTAACTAGACTTACCAGAACAGTAGATGATCCTTTTCTCCCCCTTATTTTTGGGTATGCCTTTTATGCCTTGTGACTACTTTCTAATGAAGCTATTGGCATGGCCAGAGCATCAGGCACCAGCATTACTATCTACTGACATGCCTGGATGCACTTGTGTGACTTCGCAGAAATCTTTAGGACATCTTTCATTAATGCCTCATTTGATGGGTCTACTTTGTTTGGACCTAAAGTTAAAGACATATCGACTAGGAGTCAACAGGATGGTAAGACTCCCTGTGCAGATGGAATCCACTTCTCCATTCCCCAGAGATCCTACTCTAGGATTCAAAGGAAAAGAAAGGTGATGTGGTTCCAAACGTCACAGAGTTCTTATTACTGGTGACAGACCCTGTTGTGACAGATGATGAGAGTTCAATAATGGAAGTCGCCTGAGAAACAGAAGCATCGCAAAACTAGGGATTTTGTGATCTCTCTTCCAAAAAGCCTTTTCAGCATTCCTGAAGGTTTACCCAACTGTTGCATTCTAGACAGTCAAGCGGCACTTGTCAGTGCACCCACAAGCCTGGCAAAACATAACTGCAGATTCCTGGGTGTTAAGCATAATTTCCAGAGCCTATCCTATACCTCTTTCCCATCCTCCCACCAAAAAGATGAAACTTCCTGATGTTCTTTCTAGTCAGTGAGAAATTGCAGCAGAGATCTCCAAGCTGCTAGGAAAAAAAAAAGTCATCCCGCTGGTCCCGGAAGACCATCTAGAATCTGGCGTCTACTCGAGGTTCTTTTAAGTACCAAAAAACAGGGACCTTAGGCCCATTCTCGATCTGAGCCATCTGAATCAATGTGTAACACAGACAACATTCCAAATGGTCACTCTTCAGTCCATTTTGCCTTTGCTGAGGGAGCATGATTAGAGGTGCTCCATAGATCTCAAGGACGTATACTACCATATCAAGGTACACAAGTGTTCCAGGAAATTTCTCCGTCTCCAACTGGGAGACGATCATTATCAATTCAGAGCCTTGCCATTTGGTCTCACCATAGCCCCCATTGTGTTGACTGAGGTAATGATAGCAGTGGCAGCTCATTTTATTATCTACCATATTATGACTCAAACTCAGTTCATACTCAAATTTCTTAATCTTCCAACTAAAAGCTAACGCTACTCTGTTATATAAGATGTTGTTATATTCTGAAGGAGAAGTCTTAACTTATTCCAATACTTCCTTTTCTCCTTTAAACAATTCCTTAAATTAGAAGTGAACCATGGAGCACTATTTGTAAGTGATTCATTAGACATTAAGCTTAATGGGACAAACTTCTCTGTAGAGAGATATATATTTTCTCTCATAAAATGTCATCCACGTTTTGCATTGTTAAAGCTCCAAACTCATATCTTCAATTCCATCTGCCAATGTAATTAGTCATAGATGGAAAATCAGATTTACAGTAGATCTTGCACAGAGACAATTTACATTTTCTTACATGGACCATCCAACTAAAATTACATTTAATTTAACAGAGATTAGAGGTACCTGTTTACCTTGAGCACCTGTTACGCACTTTTTTGAATGTTGTTTGAATTCTGTTTACACATAGAAATTGTTTTTTTTGAGATTTCAGTGTATAACAGGACATTAAAAGTATCCTACACTATGCTTTGCTCATGAAATACATATCTAATAACTTTGGTCAGCTATTGTAAAGCTGAATACTACTGTTTCTTTAATGTCTAGTAAAGCTTTGTATGTATAACTTACCAAGTTTCTCTGTACCACGTGGATATCTGTTGCCTTTATTACTTATTCACTGTCCTGGCTTATGTTTACTACTGTTTCTTAGCTGCTATGTTTTCTAACTTTCTACGTTACGTCCTGTATGATGTCTCTTGTATTACATAATACTGAAACTGTTCCAGAGTTCTTCCATTTTAATGCATCATTTCCCTTCCAAAGTTGGTGCTAAACCTTTAGAGAATTTCCATTCTTTCCGATTTCAAAAAACCCAGCTCCTGTGATCCCTCTCAGTTGGCTTTAACTCTGTTTGTTCTTCCTTTATTTTTTAAATCAAGCCATACATTGAGACATCAGATACTGTAGTAGAAACACCCAGACCCATCTGTTTCTGTTACATCCCACCATACAAATATAGCTAATGTTTTTATTCCCCATATTAGGTGAACTGTTTTCAGCATGAGTCGTATACATGTGTACTGTACACTGATAGTATTGCTTTTTATTCTAATTAAAATCTAGAGTTCCCAGACCATATCCAGCTGCTTAGGTAGCCAACAAACGTTTCTCAACATATTCTGTGGTGCTGCCCTGACTAGATAAATGCAGTAAACTGTTTAATAAAACTGCCAACTCCCTTGACATGCCATTGAATGCCTGTGAGGAAGAATAAATATTTGAAGAGCTAAGATCCCTTGGTCTTATGTTCTTCTATTCTTCAACTGATGTGCACATGCATGGATCCAAAACATTCCTTCACCTCTCTGGAAGACTGCATGTACTTCGATTGGCTTAATGTTAATCTTGTAAACTTTTTACAATGATATTTCACTAAATTTTTTTCAAGATAGCAAACGCATTTTTTTCAAATCTGTTTCCGGATCTGACAGACCCACTAGGATATCATCAGCAAATAAAGACAGCTTGATTCTTTAACATCATTTACAGTATATAAATTTGCTAGGGGCTATAAATATAAATTAGATTAATACAGGTGATGAGGGGGCTTCCCTGACCGCATACCCACTAATGAGCTGGAACAAATAAGACCATCAATGTTCTTAATTCCATATCTATAGTTTTTATAAAGCTGTTTTAAAAGATCTACTGACCTTTCAGGAAATGTCATCCTTTTCTGAGCCTCAAATACAAGCAACCATTCAGCCCTTTTAAAGGCATTTTCAGCATTCAGGCTCATCCCTAGTATGACTTTATTGTAAATTTGGGTATTCTCTGTAATTTTCAATGTTCTAATGGTATTATTGTGTATCTGCCAAACCTAGAGTGATCATATAGATCGACTTTAGAAATTTGTTACCAGCCTTCTCAGGCAGTACCAGCTGAAGTTTATCTAGATACTGTTTTCAATAATTTCTTAGTTGGGCTATGATCTAGTTGAGCATTGCTATTTGCCTAAAATCTCTTCTGTTAGTCTCACAATGTTTACAAAAATCCCATCATTTGAATACAGATTTCCATAGTACTTACCAAAGATATTCAAGATTTCGGGCAGCTTTATTAGCAATAACCCTAGCCATTTATCATGAACAGGAAATTTTTCTGTCAGTTATATGTTTTCTTTTTTAAGGGCTAATGATTTGAAGACTTTTGAGGTAAAGCTTCAAAAAGCATTTTCCTAAGATTCCTTTGAACTCCATAGCCCTTCCAAAATAATCTTCATATTCTTTCTATCTTTATTGTACTGTTCTTTCTCGGTGCCATTTAGGTGTATTAATCTTTTTCTGAAAGTTTCCCCACACTAAAATCCTGTCTTTTTCAAGTCTTTTAATTGACGTAGTTTTGACCAAAGCTTTAGTTTTAATCTTTGTCTCTTAATTTTTATCTGAAGTACCCCTTCTAAGTCAGCTTTATTCCTCAGTTCAGTTTACAAAGGCTCTTTGGACCTTTCTAAACTGTACTGCTTCAAATATTTCAATAATTACTGGTATGCGTTATGATCAAATTGGAGCAATGGGCATAGGAAGTGATTTGACACTTTGTACAGATGCTTAGTTGTGATATACACTCTATTCAACACTGAGTATGTCAAATACGTAGGAAAGTAGTAGGTGTAATCTTGAACCCCTTCTTCCCCTTAAACTAAATTATGCACATCTGATAACCTAAAGAATTGACAATACAAACTAAATAGTCTTTGTACTGGTGAGAAATGTGTTTGCCTGGGACTGCTGTATACAAGGTTGCTGTATTCCAGAGTCCTATTAATAGAACTACTCCTACTGGCATGTGTGTGTTTGCATGTATGTGTATATATATATATATATATATATATATATATATATATATATATATATATATACACACACACACACACACACACACACACACACACACACACACACACACACACACACGCTATCTAGTACTGTTTCCAGTACAAACACTTGAGCCCTCATAGCTACTCTGGCTGCCATCTAGCATGTCTTCAGCTTGCAGAAGGGAAAAGCATAGAAAGCAAGAGTATTGCCCTCTGACTGCTTGTACCTGTGTTACTGGCTAAGGCAGCTGGCACATGCTTTGTACCTTCTAACTTCAAGTGCCCAGTGTAACTCAGATTGGTCTGTTGTAACCTAGCTACCAGTGATCTATATTGCCATCAGAAATTTAATTATCCTTCTTTTAAATGGCTTAAATACCATTAATATTCTGTGATACTACTACCACTTTATTATCCAACTTGGAATGTTGTAGTTCCTTTCTCTGGTTCTAAGCCATTCCCTTCAACTCTGCTATATCTTTGTGTTGACATCCCCTGTCTGCACCCTCTGATAACTGCAGCTTGTAAATCATAGCAGTCTTATGACTCCAGACAACTTTTACTTTATTCACACTGTAATGTCTTTGCTGTAATACAATCCCATGCCCATGTGTTTCTAGCAAGCATAGTCCATAAACAAGCATTTAAGACATAAAAAATATACAAATATAAAGCTCCACTTCATCAAAATGCCATACAACCGAAACCATGGACCACTGAACTGCTTTCCCTGGGAAACGAACCACTTGGCCACCAGGGTGAACATTGATATTTTCCCCAGTGTAGTGCGATTTCGGAGTTGGTATATTTATAGGGGGTTGGGTTTGGGCAAAGCCCAGTTGGATTGGTTTAATTTCTTTCCATTGAATTTTTACCCTGGTGGTTAAGTGGTTCGTTATCCAGGGAAAGTAGTTTGGTAGTCTGTGGTTTCGTTTGTATGGTGTTTCGATGAAGTGGAGTTGGCAATTTCCGATTTGAAGAAGTGTAAATTCAGTAAGTAAAATTAGACGTGTGTGTGTGTGTGTGTTTGTGTGTGTGTATATATATATATATATATATATATATATATATATATATATATATATATATATATATATCTCCCCATCAGGAACCTGAACGTTCACTTACCCAACTTTTAAAATGCCAAGATGAAAAGGCAAATGCCTGCACAACACCAACGTCCAAGAACACCGACTTTCCACTCCAGGTAAGTAACCCCTTGGCCATCCTGTTGAACTTTGTCCCTTACCCCTGCGGTAGTGCTATTCTGGAGTTGGTATAATTAGTTGGGGGTGTGGGTGGTTGTTTGGTTTTCTTTAGTTTACGTTTTTTTTTAGGATGACCAAGCAGTTATTTACCTGGAGTGGTAATTCGGTGTTCGGGGATGTCGGTATGCTGATGCTGTCGGCCTTTTCATCTCGGTGTTATGAGTTTTGGGTAAATGAAATTTCATTCTTATAAAGTAGACCCATATATATGTATATATATATATATATATATATATATATATGTATATAACTTTACTATTAAAAGGCCGAAATTAAGAATGTAATGCGTTGACATTGATATTATTGACTCGCATGTGTGACGTACTGCATTATTAATGAAGGCAACATGTCGAGGGGTGGGTATATCCGAATGCAAATTCAGTATTTTCGACGTCCTTGCTTTCCATTACCGTCCGCACCTTTGTATAAACAGTGCCTTCCATTGCAATGTGACAGTGAGAAGATACCGCTTGTGAACTTTGTTTCAACGTATGACCTACATATGCAAGTTTTAAGGTAACACGTCACAACAAAGGAATGCATGTTTTTGCAGGGGGGCAGGTCCCCCTGCAAACTACATATTCCAAATACGAGATCGCACTACAGTGAGGAAGAGGATTAATTTCCGAATCCTCACAGTACCACAATCACTATTCTTTACATCGACCACATAACAGTGAATGCATAGTGCATTTGTTGCACAGGACACTCGAAGATTTGAAGGTCAGCAATATGGGAATCAGCCAAGTGACAGTCGGCCTTCACATTTTCACCAAATGTTCATTCTTCCTTTTGATATTGTACCTATATATATATATATATATATATATATATATATATATATATATATATATATATGTATATATATATATATATATATACACAAACACACACGTATATATATCCACACACACACACGTATATATATATATATATATATATATATATATATATGTTTACTATATCTATATATATCTATATATATCTATATATACATCTATACACACACACACACACACACCCACATATATATATATATATATATATATATATATATATATATATATATATATACACACATACATACACACACACACGTGTGTGTGTGTGTGTGTGTATATATATATATATATATATATATATATATATATATATATATACGTACATATACATATATATATATATATATATATATATATATACATATATATATATATATATATATATATATACACATATATAGATATATATATAGACATATATATATGGGTCTACTTCAGAAGATCGACAGACCATTTGATCGAAATACATTTGACAGCTCATTTGTTGACAACCAGTATTCAAGGCACTTAAGGTTTGCCCCAATGTTGTGCGACCCTGGAGTTGTTATATATAGTTAGGGGGGTGTGGGGGGCATAGCGGCAAAGCCCCCCCACCTTTTTTCATTTAAAAGCATGAAAATACAAGAAAAACTACACATTTTAAATGAAAATAGGTGGGGGGGCTTCGCCCCCCACACCGCCCTTAACTATATATATCAACTCCAGGGTCACACAACATTGGGGAGGGGGGCAAAT
This sequence comes from Protopterus annectens, assembly GCF_019279795.1. Classification (NCBI taxonomy): domain Eukaryota; kingdom Metazoa; phylum Chordata; order Ceratodontiformes; family Protopteridae; genus Protopterus; species Protopterus annectens. Next base: position 625,035,753 of record NC_056747.1, on the reverse strand, counting down.
CCATGTTAAGTGCCTTGAATACTGGTTGTCGACCAAATGAGCTTTCAACCAAATGAATGTCGGTCAAATGGTCTGTCGATCTTCTGTAGTAGACCCATATATATATATATATATATATATATATATATATATATATATATATATATATATACATACATATACAAAATCTCGAAAGTTCAAACTACTGAAAACACACAGGATATCAACACTTAATATATTCCAGCACAAGTACATACAGAAACAAATAAAACACTAACCATATTACTCTTCAAGTAGAAGCAGGGGGGTAAGCCCCTCTGCATCCCCCGCTACTTAAATATATCAACCTTGCGATTGCAGTTAGTGTAGTGAAGTGCAATCTCAGCGTTGATATATTTAAGTAGCAGGGGGTGTGGGGGTGAAGGGTGGCTTGCCCCCCTGCATATAGTTGAAGGGTAATATGTTTCTGTATGTACTTGTGCTGGAATATAGTAAGTGTTGGTATCTTGTTTGTTTTCAGTATTTTGAACTTTCGAGATTTTGGCCTCAGGATTTTGGGCTTTCAGGATTTATATATATATATATATATATATATATATATATATATATATAAATATATATATATATATATATATATATATATATATATATATATATATATATATATATATATATATACACAGAGAGAGAGAGAGTCACTTAGACAAAAATGTTACACATATTTTCCAATGCCTAAGAAGAATTCCTAAACCCAGGGGACTCAAGTGGAGATGCAGATTAAAATGATCGTGATCATACAAAACCATTTGACTGACATCCCCCTCATATACTTTTTTTCACTCCCTCACTTTATATTTGTATCAGTTTTTTCTTATGATCATGCACTGATAACCAAAACAAGTCATCTTTTCTTGTTAGCTTTTTTAAACCTGTTTTTAAATAATAATTTAAAGACATGAACGCATATATATTAATAGAAAATAAAGCAAACTCTAGCATTTTTTATTTGCATGCATTGTATTTTACATATATGTTTTCTTTTTTTATATTAACTGTCATTTAGTCCAACTTTACATAAATTGCTCTGTTCTGCCTTCACTAAAACATCTTTCATTCTCCTGAACATTATTCTATATGTATTGTTCCCACAAATTACATTTATTTCTATGTAATTTGTTCCTTCCCTTTTCCCGAAGATACCATTTCCAGTTCTTTTGTTACTTTTACAATATACAGTACTTCAAATGTTGTTGATTTAGAGTTGATTTCTATTTTCTAATTGCTTTTTTTTGGTAGCTAAAATAATAAAGTTAATAATGCCTTGCTGTGTTTAGGCAATTCATATCCACTGTCCTAACTCAAAAGAATAATTTCATTAGTTACAGCCATTTGCTCCCCCAATATTTCTAACAGAGTATTCTGTATAAATGTTTTTAAATCTGATGACTTATTGCACTCCCAGAAATATTTCTTTCTTCTGTGTCACACCTCCAACATTTGCTATCTACCCGAGGAAAAATTCTTTGAAGTCTGCTTGCGGTATAAAAATACCTAGGCAAACACTTCCAAGGAAAAATCCTAAACCCTCTGAACTTTGCATAACTGGGAGCCATACATATATTCTAACATGTCCACTTGTAAATTGTTTTTCCAGTCTTTCTTCCCAATCTTTTCCAACCTTCTCTGATTGTTAAAGTTGTCATGCAGTATTTTGGATGCCCTACTAATTATCCCTTTTAAACAGCAGCTGCTGTTTTGGATTCACCTAACAACTCTGCCAGAGCAGGCCTTTCCCTTAGGACTCCCATATCCCTTTCTCTTTGCTTATAGTCTGATGTTATCCCTGGTAAGAGAAGTCAGTTTCTAACCTGCAGTGCAAACCGTTTCTTGGTCTCATCCCACTTGGTTACTTTTCTCTCTCCAGTTATTTGCTCCCAATACATTGGTTCCTTTACAAATTTTCTCCAGTAAAGTCCAGCCTCCTCTTGCCTGTTTTCTGTACCCCTACTTGCAGTCATCCCTTTTATCAAAATCACCTTTGCCTATTCCTGTGGTGGCTTAGTTCTTAGAACATTTTCTGCAACTTTACGAATATAATAGTCTGTATGTCTGTTGTTATTCTGTATTAGAATCTGCATCCAGCAATCAGTCTGGCCTTATTTCTTGAACTCTATCCAGCTTCATCATCATCCATTTCCATTTTGAGTTGTAATCTTCTGCTTGTGTTATGTATGTGAACCTTAACCATGTAGCTCTAAAATATCCCTTCATATTATCCTGGTGTTATCCGAATATGTTTATTGGCAAGGGGCTATGGTTGCTTATTGAATATTAATTGTTGAAACTTCCTTTAATCGAATGGCCATATCATCATAACAATTTTCATTGAACAATGATAGTTGGCCAACATAAAGGATGTGTAAATATATATTTACTGGTAACTGAGCTATAAGGAAATCTGCCCTTCACCCACTGTAGTGCAAACTTGGAATTGGTATATATAATTAGTGGGGGCCATGGGGGCGCAGCCTCCACATAACGAGTGTCCGGTGTTCATGTAATGTTCCTCATTTGGAGGGTTGCACTCCCCACACCAGCGACTCTGTGATTGCAGTGCAGTGAGGAAAGGGCAGGTGGTTTCCTTGTAGCTCAGTTACTGGTAAGTAAGCATTTACATTTTCTATATGTTGGCCAACTGTCATCGTTTGATGAAAATTGTTGTGATGATATGGCCAGTCGATTAAAGGAAACCATTAGAAAACCAATAAAAAGTACTGGTGTCTGGAGTGTGCTTTAGTGGTTTTCTATTTGTTTGCTGTTATTTTTACCACAGTCAATTTGGTTTAATTTTTTGGTTGTTCGATTAATGGAATTTTCGACAATCAGCATTCGATGAACATGCTTTTTAACGGTTAACCATAGACCCTACTGGTAATGTCAGTTTAAATGGAATTACTACAGCCTCTGAAGCACCAGCTGCTCATTTTCCATTAACCCGCAGCCATGGACTCCAGCAGTTGTTGGCTAGTGTGCACCAACTTCTCACTTCCTAGGAGAGGAAGTGAAAATGGGTGCTTGCAGACTAGGTAAGTGGTGAAGGGGAGAGTGTTGCTAGGTTTAGGGAGGGTGATGGGGAGGGTAATGTGGACTGATGGGGAACTTTAAGGTTATGGTTGGTGATGGGATTTTGGATTTAGAGAGTGATCGGGAACTTGAGGTTTAAGGACTTTGATGTTAGGTTTAGGGAGCAGTCATGGACTTTAGGGTTAGAGATGAGGAAGGTGATTTTTAGGTTTAGGGAGCGATCAATACTTTAGAGTTAGGGAGGGTACTGGGGATTTTAGGTTTAGTGAGTGGATGGGAGAATTTACAGTTAGGAACTGGGTGGGAATTTTTAGTGTTAGGATCAGAGTTCTGGTAGGGTTAGAGAACATTAAGGGAGATGATTGATTGGGAGTTAGCGCACTTGCCAAGTGAGTGAGTGGCAGTGACGATGTGCATCTCGAGCACATTTAGTTAGACCCAGTATAAAAGAAAGAGAATTCACTATACATTCGAAATTACTTGCTTTCATCCTAATTAATAGTAAAATAATAATAAACAAGTCACTGTATAGAATCACTCAGCTCTCCTTCCCCATAACAAACCATATTAGATATAATCACTGCCCTAAATTTACCTTTACACACATGCATCTGTTCAGATCTATAGTAAGACCATAAGATCCAAGAATTGTTTCTTTTGGCTGGGGATTAGATCCAAGAATTGTCTCTTTTGGCTGGGGGATATCTTCAAGCAGCTTAGCCACAGTTTTTTTTTTCATGTTATGTCAACATTATTCAGATAACATCTCAGCTATTCTGGAGCAAATTATTGGGACATTTATTAAGGTGTATTACTACCACAGAAAATAATATATACATACATACATACATACATACAGATATTTCAAGCACAGGCTTTAATGCTCTTCTAGCCTGCCAATCTACCAAAACACTTGTTCCCATAATATGTTTCCAGGCTGCTCTTAAAAATATCTAAACTAGTACTTGCTTTAATGTAATTTGGTAGTATGTTCCATGTCTCAGCTGCTGTCTCAGACAACCAACCGAGTAGTACACTTCTCATTCCTATAGTGTCTTCGACATAGGTTGTTTTACCACTTTTTGATAACCCCAACAATTCCCAGAGGTAATTATCTCTAAATTCTGTACATACCTGAATAAGATCTCTTAAATATATATGAGATGCTGAACAAGTTCAGACGTTTTAGTCTTTCATAATAACTTAAACTTTCACATCCATGGATGCCCTTGGTATATTTCATCTGTACTCTTTCCAGTTTACTCATGGTTCTTTTGTTATCAGGTTTCCATATTGCTATTCCATACTCAAATTTGGATCTAATGTAATTAAACAATGGCTTCATCATTTCTGATTTCCTAGACTGTATAAAACTTTTTATACAAACTATAGTTCTGTAATTATCATTAACCAATTAGTTGATATGATTAGAAAAAACTCAAAGGTGGATCTACCCATATACCCAGGTCCTTAAATGAATCTACAGTTTCAATCACTGGGTGCTGTATTAAATATTCACATTTCAATTTATATCTCCCAAATTTCATATGCTTAGATGTATTTATCAGCATATTATTCTCCTGTGCCCAAATGGTCAATTTAGTCAAGTTCTTTTGTCGACATGCCATATCTGTAATACACATAATCATTTTACCCAATTTCAAGTCATCTTCATATAGACTGTAGAACACCTCAGATGAAAAAGTTAGGCCTGAAAGATACAGTCTAAACAAGTAAGGGCCTAGGACAGAGTCCTGTGGGATACCCTGACTGTAACCAAGAATTTCATCTGTCCAATTGCTATATAATACTTGCCATGTCCTGTTTGTAAGCCATGCATCTATCCATCTTATCAGGGGTGCATCAACACCTACTTGTTCTAATTTATTTATCAGTGTTTTGTGTATGACCCTGTCAAATGCTTAAGTTAAAGATATATAAATTACATATCAGTGCAACTTTTCATTCATAGCTGTTATTATATTGTTATGGAACATCATGATGTCCTTCAAGGATGCAACTGCAGTCCTGACATATGGGTTGTCCTGCCTCAGGCAGCCCTTCGGTCGGCCGAATTCCAAAGTCTGGGTCCAAGTCGCTTCTTTCCCCGACGCCAGAGCCTGGGTATAAAACGCCAGCCGACGCCCATCTTCCTCAGTCTTTCTTGCAGCGCCGAAGCAGAAGCAGTTCGCAAGTGCCGGTCGACCAGCTCCTGTGTTTTCAGCTACTGAAGTCTTCAAAAAAGCTAAGTACCCCGTTGGGGACCTTTTCTTGCCTCAGCCGATGTCAGATAAAAGTGAAAAAGTTAATAATTGTTTAACTTGTGGGAAACAAATACCTCATAAGGATTTCCACTCTTACTGCCTACCCTGCCTAGGCCCAGAACACAAGGTATCGGCCTGTGCAGCTTGTGCCTCTTTCAATAAACGCACTCTTAGGCGTCGGTCAGAGTTTGCACAGGATAATTTTGGGGAAGATTTCTGTTATATCATGCCGTCTGAGCTTCCGACAGCACATTTACCTAAAAAACGGAAGGATAAGGACCGACATCCGCGGTCTCAGCCAACTCCACGCTTAGGCCTACCGCGAGTGTCTCTGTCTCTTCTGAGCCGGTTTCGCAACCACTACAGACCGACGACACCGCTCCACTGGTTACTTTGGTACCGGAGGCCAGCCCCGGTGCCGGTTTCTGTTCTTCCCTCTGAGACCGTAGCCCAGGATATTTCTGACACCATTTCAGTGGATAAGACTACTCCAGCACATGGGGCTGCCAGGCCTCCAGTGTCTTATGTTCATTAAGGCCTTCACATGTGCTAAGGCTGCCAAACAGGCTAAGTCTCTCCCTCCAAGATCTGTTTCTCTGGGATCCACTTCTGGGTCTCAAATTTTAAGTTTAGCTGAGGACCTTATTTCTTTAATTAGGGGTTCACAGCCTCATCCAGATAGAGGCTCTCAGCCGCCTTCTGACAAGAGGCCTAGGGTTGAGCAGGTAGACTCCTAGTCCTCCGATGAGGCCTCAGGTGACTCTGCACATTCAGACTACCAGGAGGAGGCCTTCCCGGCCTACGAGGATTCTGATGCAGAGGAATCAATTCCCTCTGCTTCTCCTCCTGAGGAGTTTTCCTTTGGGGAAACGCTTCATTCCATGAGGGAACACTTCAAATGGCAAGGCCAAGAATACTCAGATTCTAGAAAAAGGTTAAGGGAATTTTTAAAGCTACCTCAGCATAGACCCTTAGCTATTCCTCCAGTTTTAAATGTTTTAGATGATGTGTACTTAGAATCTAGTGTCTCCCCTGACTCCCTCCCCCCTGCTCCTGTCAAGCCAGACAGGTACTACAGGGTTCCAGACACACATCAATTTCTGTTCAAGGGCCATACTGCTGACCCTGAAACTATTCCTCAGGGGCCTAAAGGGGTTTCCTCCACTACTGCTAAGAACCCACTCCCTTCGGAAAGAGATTCCAGGGCTTCAGAAAGGTGGGGCAAGAAAGTATATACATCTTCCACCCTTTCTATGCGAGCATTAAATTGTCAATTTCATATGATTCAGTATCAGGAATACATGTTGGATGACTTGCAAAAGAAACTGGCTTCCCCTGAACCATTAGATATAAAGGGGTTACAGGAATTGGTTCATAATACTAAGCAGGTTAGCAGCCATTTCCTTCAGTGTGGATATGATGCATTGGAAGCTTCATGTAGAGCAGCAATGACAGGTGCGGTCATACGCAGACATGCTTGGTTAAAGGAACAAACATTGCCAGACCATGTGAAAATTAAGCTTTTGGACGCACCACTAGAGAAACATAAGCTATTTGGTGCTACTGCACAAGAGGTTTTAAAGAAAATAGAGGAAAAGGCAAAATCAGTGCAAACAGTCAAAGATTTCCTCCAGGTACAGCCTCCAAGATTCAGCAGGAATTGGCCTTCTAAGCATTGGTCCTTTCCTGACACAGACAAATTTCAAAGAGGCAAAAACAGACGTGGCAGAGGTAGATGGAAAACTCGAGGCTCCTACAGAGGACGTCAATGGCAGCCTCCGAACCAGAGAGGTGGGGCGGGACCTTCCACTGCTCCGCCAGGACAATCTCAATGACTTGACTTTGACTCCGCCATCCAGGGCTCAATTAGAAGCACCTTTGGGCGGAAAATTATCTTTATTCTCACAAAATTGGCACAATATTACAAAGGACAAATGGATAGTGGAGATAATAGACAAAGGATACAGATTCCATTTTCATACACTGCCAACAAGTCATGGCAGGCCAAACCTGCCACCAAATCAAAGGGCAGAGGCACTCAAACAAATAACAAACCTTCTTCAAATAAGAGCAATAGAAAAGGTTCCTTCTGCAGAACAAGGACAAGGATTTTATTCAAGACTGTTCCTTGTTCCAAGAAAAGAAAACCAATGGAGACCCATTCTGGACTTGTCCGCACTGAATACTTACCTTATTGTGCCAAAATTCAAAATGCTGACTTTACAGCAACTCCTTCCCATGTTGGGCAAGGGGTCTTGGCTGGTAACTCTGGACCTCAAGGAGGCATACCTGCATGTCCCAATCAGACAAAGTTGCAGAAGATACCTCAGATTTCTTGCAGGCTCAGAACATTATCAATTCTCAGCATTGCCCTTTGGCTTATCTACTGCGCCCAGAGTGTTCACGAAATGCCTGGCATCAGTAATTGCACATTGCAGACTTCAGGGGATACAAATATACCCTTACCTGGACGACTGCCTTATACAAGCGGACAGCCAACAAGCCTTGTTAAACTTGGACTATGTCATTCACCTACTGCAGGCCTTGGGATACACAGTCAATATTCAGAAATCAAGTCTCGTACCATCCCAACAAATACCTTTCCTGGGTGCCACACTGGACACAAACACCCAGATGGCATTTCTGACAAAAGAAAAACAAAAACAATTACCAGAATACTTCAGAAGATTGGCAACACACACCCAGATGACTGCAAGGAAAATCCTGCAGGCCCTGGGTTTCATGGCATCTTGCATTCTTCTGATTCCACATGCAAGGCTGCATATGAGAAAACTACAATGGTATCTAAAAGTCTATGGTCTCAGCACAGCCACAGCCTGGAAACATTGATCCCACTCATTCCATGCCTTCAAAAGGAATTTCTGTGGTGGGCTCAAGCAAGCCAAATAAACAAAGGTTTGCCTTTCAGCAAGCCTCATACAAGTCAAACCATAACAACAGATGCCTCAGACCATGGATGGGGGGCGCACATGGAGGGCAGATGCATTCAAGGACAATGGACACAAAAAGAAAAGCACCTGCATATCAACCAAAAAGAAATGCTGGCAGTGATACATGCAATCAAGGCCTTCGAAAAGTTCATGCATCAGGGCCATCTACTAATAAAGACAGACGATACCACAGTTATGTGGTACATAAACAAGCAAGGAGGTACCCATTCCTACCCTCTTTGCAGACTGGCAATGAATCTCTGGGATATTTCCATACAACTGAAAATAGAGCTACAATCCCAGTTTGTACCAGGGAAGGACAATGTTCTGGCGGACAGCCTAAGCAGAAACATCATGGATCCACACGAATGGATGTTGCATCCAGACATTTTCGTACAAATAGCTCAAGCATGGGGAAGGCTGGATATAGATCTTTTTACCTCCCACTTCAATCACCATCTGAAAAAGTTTTGCACAAGGACATACCATCCTCAAGCATAGAAGGTGGACGCTCTCTCCTTCAGTTGGAACTCTCTAACACTATATGCCTTCCCACGTCTTCCTTTGATGACCAATGTGTTACTAAAGATCAAGACAGAGCAACCGAAAGTCATACTGATAGTTCCAGACTGGCCAAGACAACACTGGTACCCACTGCTTGACACACACCAATCCGTGGCTCCTTCCTCAATGGCCACTTCTTCTGACACAGCACAATTACAGGACACTACACCCCAACTTGAAAACATTGAAGCTGACAGCTTGGAAGATTCCATGACTATTACTCAGGATACACTTTCCAAAAGGGTAAAAGATATCATCCTGGAGGCACGCAGACCTTCCACTAGAAAAACATACTCAGCAAAATGTAAGAGATTTCTTATCTGGAACAGCAAAAAGGGTCAAGACCCATCAGTGATGAGCATTCCACAGATCCTGGAATACTTGGCTGAAATGCTCCACAATGGCCTTTCATATTCTTCCATAAAAATACATGCTTCAGCAATATCTGCCAAATATAACACTGATCCGCCTGTATTTTCTCACCCATTGCTAAGACAGTTTCTAAGAGATATAAAGAACATCAACCCTCCAAGGAAACCACCAGTGCCTGCATGGGACCTCAACTTCATGCTGGAAAAATTAACTCTTCCTCCCTTTGAACCAGCAGCATCTTCAGAGTTGCAATTTCTGCCTTGGAAGACAGCCTTCCTTCTGGCAGTAACCTCAGCAAGAAGAGTCTCTGAGCTACAGGCCCTTATGGCAATACAACCATTTCTCATTTTTCACCAGGACAGAGTTTCTTTGAGAACCAATCTGTCATTCATGCCAAAGGTGATATCCAAGGTGCCCTGAATCAAGCTATTCACCTGCCTACCTTCTTTTCCAATCCTCAAAATAAAGGAGAGAGACTTCTGCACACCTTGGACATACACAGACAGTTGTGCTACTACTTGGACAGAACAAAGTCTTTCAGAAAATCTGACCAGCTTTTTGTAGCTTTTGCTGCTGGATTGCAGGGAAAAGCAATTTCCAAACAGACAATTTCTAAATGGATTGGAAATTGCATTCGATTCTGCTACTCTTTTCATGGAAAAACTGTGCCAGCTGACATCAGGCCACATTCCACCAGAGCTACAGCCACCTCCACAGCTTTTTTAAGAGGAGTGGCAACAAAGGACATTTTAGAAGCTGCTACATGGAGCTCCGTGCATACATTTTCCAAACATTACAACCTGCCTTTATACTCCAGGTCCAGAGCAGGGTTTGCCTCTGCAGTCCTGCAGGGCATTTTAGCTACACCATCTTTGTCTTAGTGCCTACCACCTCCAGGTTGGCTATGGTATTCAACCCATATGTCAGGACTGCAGTTGCATCCTTGAAGGACATAGTACAGTTTTGTACCTACCATAAATGTAGATGTCCGATAGGTATGCAACTGCAGTCAGGTTTCCCTCCCACCTACCGCTCTGTGGTATACTTTTGGGTTTCTACCCCTCATTTTAGCTACCTGGGGTAATCTTTTATGGTGTATTTGTTTTTATGCTGTTGTACTTGTCTGGAATTTTTTCTCTATTTTTCAAAATTTAGCCTTCCTTAGAGGGCACCTGGCATCTGGGGCAAGAAACACTGAGGAAGATGGCGTCGGCTGACGTTTTTATACCCCAGGCACTCTGACGTCGGGGAAAGGGCGACATCAGCCGACGCTGGACCCAGACTTTGGAATCCGGCCGACCGAAGGGCTGCCTGAGGCAGGACAACCCATATGTCAGGACTGCAGTTGCATACCTATCGGACATCTACATTTATGGTAGGTACAAAACTGTACTTTACAGATGGTAATATAATCTATTTTCAACATACGCATGCTGATATATAGTTTCAAGTCCCAACCTATCCAATTCTGACAATAACTTATTCAATATTACCTTCTCCATTATTTTTCCACAATATGAAAGTAGACTTAAGGGTCTATATGACATTGGCCTTGTTCTATTCCCCTTTCCTTTAAAGTCAGGCTCAATAAGCACGTCTACAATCTTGAAGAATCTCCCCATAGTTATATGACCTGGTAAATAATAGATATAATGGTAATGTAAGTTCTAGCTGAAGTATTCTCAGGTCAGTATTACTAATTCCATCATCTCTGTGTGTTTTGTATAGAAGCAGTTTAAGCAGTTTTTTCTCAGTATAATCTAACTTGGTTTTAGTATCTGAGGTTACCCGGATGTCAGTAGGACAACTTATCACCCCCTTTGTGGAGCCAAACGGTTTTGCATAAGATTTTGTAAATATATCTATAGTGTAATCTGCTGTGTCTGAAAACAAATTTTAGAATCTACACACAGTTTATCAGTTTGTGTTTCTTTACTCCTTCCACATCTTGTATATCTATAAAAAGGTTTCTTATTATGCTCAATATCTTTACATAAAGTTTCTTAAATTTTTTTCTTGATCTTGTCTTGCATTACACTTTGTTTGCCCAGCTTATTTCATTTTTCAAAGTTGTAGTTTGACCTCTATTCCATTTCTTATATTTTGTTTCTTAGCTTAATCAGGTATCTTGCTCTTATGGAAATATATCCCCTTATGCTTAGATCCTGATGTTAAATGCTTTTTTTTTGCACTCAAGCAGTTTCTCTTTCAAAACTTTCCACATTCCATTTGCAGTTTTTCCACTTAACACATCACTTCAGTTAGTTTTACCCAGTGACTGTTTTGCTTCCATATAATCTGTAATTAATCTTCTTTGCATTGGTTTAGATTTCAGTTTGGCAAAATTATCTAGTAACAAATTAACCTTTATAACCCCATGATGTTAAGTTGTCCATTCTCGCCTTCGTTCTTGCTGAATGGGTCCGGAGCTGACTTCGTCACTTATTATAGCTCCAGAGCTTTTTACTGGCTCAAGGCTACCCCTTATCCCAGAATGCCCAGCGCCAGCTACCCAGATCTTATTTGCCGTTTCAGCTGCGAGGTTGCATCAATACTGGCTCAGGCTTAGTATAACTTTTTTCTCTTCTTAAAATTCTACAATTTATTTGAAAACTAGTATTTCCTTCACTGTTTTATAGTAGTTTGTAAGTGATTTAGTCATAAACCCCTTATCTCATCCTTTGCTGTGTTTTCTGTGCTGTGTTGGCTGTCGCTCCTTAGTCGCTAGGCCTTCTGTTTGTTTACCTGAACTCGTTTAAGTTGGAGAGTTTTCCCCCCTACCGCCCCCTTAACGACAGCTGTTTAAGTTAGAGGCTCTCCTTTTAAGGTTTTTATCAATATAATTTGTATTATTGTAGAGTGTCTGTTTGTGTGGTACTTCCTTCTTTTTTTCTTAGTATGTCCAAGAAAGTTAAAACCTCAGGGTTCAAAATGTGCGACTCATGCTGTCAGAAGATGTCGGCTCCATGTTCAAAACTGACCTGTGAGCTTGACAAACTAAGTGTGTCGGTGCCGGCTGGTACCGACAAGATTACCCCTCCATCAGCTCCAACTGTTACTTTGGAGCCAAAAAAGAGCTAGGTCTCCTTCTTTAGAGCCGAGCTCGGTGCCACAATAACCATTACTCCAAAGCAAGTCCAGTCATCGCTCATCTTCCCAATCCTCTCGATCCTCGAGGTTATCGGATCAGGATGTGGAGAGAGTGGTCAGTAGGTTGCTTAAGTCACAGGCCCTTGATAAAATGCTTTAGAGCCCACCTCAACAGGCTTTGGCTCCATCCACTTCGATTTTGATTCCTCCTCCGACTATACTTAGTTCGAGCTGGAGTCCATGGATGCTCCGATAGTGGTTCCTTCGGCTTCGATGACATCCTCATCGGCTCCGACTACCTCGATTCTTCCTCCCATCGAGGTATCTGGGTGCCGAAGCTCTCTCATCTACTCTGAGGGGGGAAGTGGCATCGGACCCTTGTCCGGCTCCGCTCTCCCTCTCGGAGCATTGGCTCAGTTGAGCTTGGCTCCCACATCGGCCGCTGAGCTGTCACCCTTGGCACAGGGTGGTATTCCTGTTTCTTCAGAGCTGGAGCCCTCCTTTTGTCGAGACCATGATGTCTTTAAGCTCATGCGGAGAGTGCTGTCCCCACAGACAGCTCCACTACCAGTTCCATTGGCTCCGTCCCCCTCGGTGCCTGTGACAATCTCTGCTCCTCCTCCATCCCCAAAGCGTAAGGAACCTATGCCCCAGGACACTCCATTGGGTGAACCCTCTTCTGACACCTCCCCAGAGCATTCTGAGCAGGCTTCCCGTGAGAAAAGGTGCAAGAGGAAGCACCTAGACTCCCCTGAGTGTGTCACCTCAGATACAGACCCGGATGAATCGGAGGGGTCCCCTAGGTCCCCTTCTGAAGATGTTTCCTTTTCGGACATCCTTGAGATTCTCAGGCCGAGGCATAGCTGGACTTCCCAAACCCCATCCGATGATGAGTCTGTATACTTGGACGCATTTGGTTCCCAACCTTCCAACTCCTGGGTATCTCCGCCTTTTGATCCACTCATGTCTGTGGTGTCTTGAAAGGCTTGGTCAGCTCCAGATTCCATGGAACCTGTCCCAAGGAAACCCAATAAAGTTATCACAGCTCCCCAGGACAAACAATTTTTGACTAAAGGTGTCCCAGTTGATGTCATGGTGGTAGCATCAGCCACAAAGAGAGAGTTAGCTGAAACCTCCTCATCTGTCCATCCACCGAATAAAGACTCTCGTACAATGGACAGATATGGGAAACGAATGTTTCCATCAGCGACCTTCTCCCTTAGGTTTCTGAATTATCTTTCCCATTTTACTAGGCTTCAGAGGGATCTCCTAAAAGAGCTTGTAAATACCCTACAAGATCCTACAGCTGAGGGACCTTCAGCCAAGCCAGCTACCCAGCTTGCGAATCTTAATTCAGTAGTCATCTCCTCCATGAGGCTTATTTCATACGCAACCGATGGAGTGAGTAGAGCTGCGGGAACAGGAGTAGCTCTTAGGAGACATTCCTGGCTGCAGCTGTGTCAGTTTGTGGAACCTTTTAGAGTGTCCTTCACCAATACCCCATTTGATGGCTCCTCTCTCTTTGGGCCTCAGGTGAAAGGCATACTTACCAGGTGCCAGCAGGACGGCAAGATGCTCTGTGATGTCGGAGCCCATTTTTCCACTCCTACCAGACCATACCCAAAAGGTCAGAAGGGTGGAAAGATGTGGTTTTGAAAATCCTAGGGACCCTTGCCTGATGCACGTGGTGAATTTTCCCCCATGGGCAAAGGGGGAAATAATAACAATGGCAGACGCCACCCTCGTGACAGAGATGCATTCTCTTCCAAACCCTATCAACATCCCTGAAGTGATGCCTGACTGCTCAACTGTGGAGGCAGTCAGGGGAAGGCTTTCATTGTACCCAACCGCCTGGCAAAATATTACAAAAGACAAATGGGTACTAGCCATTATATCTGGAGGTTACAAGATTCCCTTTCATCAACCCCCTTTTGTTTCAAAAAAATCCATCCCAGATGTTCCACCCAATCTAAGGGATCAGGCAGTCACAGAAGTTTCAAGACTGCTAGAAAAACAAGTCATCCAAGAAGTCCCTGCAGACCACGTAGGATCTAGAACTTACTCAGGATTCTTTTTAGTGCCCAAAAAGACAGGGGACTGGAGACCAATTCTGGATCTCAGCAGGTTAAACAAGTCTGTACAAAAAGAAAAGTTCCTGATGGTAACACTGCAGTCCATTCTCCCCTTTCTGGGTAAGGACAGTTGGATGTACTCCATAGATCTTCAGGACGCATACTACCATATAAAAATGGACAGACAGTTCAGGAGATTTCTATGCTTCTGGCTAGGAGCCAGTCATTACCACTTCAGAGCTCTGCCCTTTGGTCTCACCACAGCCCCCAGGATGTTCACCAAATGCATGGCAGTAGTCACGGCTCACCTGAGACGTCAAGGATTCCAAGTGTTTCCTTATCTGGACGACTGGCTCCTCACTGCTACCACCAGGCAACAACTTATAGAAGCATGAGATTATACCATCACATTGTGCTCAACTAGGCATCACAGTAAACTTTGAAAATTCTGCCTTATTGCCCTGTCAATATATTACATACATAGGAGCAGAGCTAAACACACAGAAAAATGATTGTAAAATTGCCTCAGGAACGAGTTTTCATTATTTGAAAACAGGTGTCACTTCTCCTGAGGAGCAAAAGAATTCAAGTCAAATATGTTCTTCAAGCTCTAGGCTCCATGGCAGCAGCCATTCTTCTAGTTCCCTTAGTACACTTTCACATGAGAATCCTTCAGTGTCTTCTTTTCACACAATGGTCCTTCCAGGAATTACCCATGTTTCACATGATGCTAATTATGGAATCTTGCAAAAGACACCTTTCCTGGTGGATGGTCTCCCCACTAGTTACTCAGGACCGACCTTTCATGGAACCCCATCCGGTCACCACAGTGACCTTGGACACTTCCCTGATATGGTGGTGGTGGTGGGGGGGGGCATTATCTAGGGAAGACAGTCCAATGCACCTGGAAACCTCATGAGTACCACTTGCACATCAGCGTCCTGGAGATGAGAGCAGTGCTGCTAGCATTGCAAGCTCTTGAAAACTCTCTACCTGTCGTGACTATTGCAATACAGATGGACAATATGTCAGTGGTTTGGTACATCAACAAACAGGCGGAACCAAGTCTTACCCCTTGTGCTGAGAGGCCCTCAGACTGTGGCAATGGGCAATTTCTTCCCAAAGTTTTCTGACAGCAACGCCCATCCCTGGGACATCCAACGTAATAGCGGACAGACTCAGCAGGGAGATCCTCAAACCTCACGAGTGGTCTCTGAAACAGGAAATTGTGGATCTTATTTTCTGCAAATGGGGCCAGCCTTGCTGCGATCTCTTTGCCTCTCCCCTCAACAACAAATGCAGTAGCTACGTCTCCCTTGTTCCTCCTGCAGGTCAGACACCCAGGGACACTCTAGTCCATGATTGGCCTCAAGGACTCCTTTATGCATTTCCCTCCTTTCTCATAATTCCAAAAGTCAGTCAGAAAGCAAAATTGTTGGGTTGAAAAATGATCCTCATTGCTCCCTATTGGCCTTGACAGAATTGGTTTCAGTTCCTTGACCCCCACCTTGTACCCCAGCCTTGGATTCTGGTCACAGTACTGTTCCTCTTGATTCATCATTCAGGCAGGCTACACCAATCCCTTCAATCTCTCAAGCTCACAGCTTGGTTACTCCACTTCCAGTCCTAGCCAGGCTCCCCAATATTTCCCCAGCAGTGCATGATATTATTGTTTCCTCCCATAAGACAAATACAAGGAAAGTCTATGCTAGCAAATGGAAAAGATTCTCTTACTGGGCAGAATCCAGAAATTTAGATCCTTTTACAGCTCCTATACACAAGATTTTGGATTTCTTAGCAGAACTGTTTCATTCTGGTGCAGCGGCTGCTACCATCAGAGTACAATTAGCTGCCATTTCAAAGTTTCAAACTCCAGCATAATGTCTCACAAACTCTGTAAGGCCTTCATGAGAGGTACATCTCTACTTAGACCCACAGTAAAAGAGCCGCTTCCACCTTGGAATCTCAATTTGGTTCTGGCCTCCTTGATACTGCCACCCTTTGAACCAGCAGCATCATGTTCCTTGAAATTTATCTCGTGGAAAACTCTTTTCTTAGTTGCTATTACTTCTGCCAGACATGTTTCAGAACTTCATGCACTATATGTTCGCCCTTCATACCTAGTTTTTCACAAAGACAGAGTTTCTCTCAGAACCAACCCATCTTTTCTACCTAAAGTTTGTTCAGAACACAATTTGAATCAATCTATTGACCTTCTTGTCTTTTTCCCTAATCATTCCAACAAGGAAGAATACAAATTACACCAATTAGATGTGCATAGACAACTGAGTTTCTATCTCCATAGAACTAAATAAATGAGAAAATCAGATCAGTTGTTCCTTTCATTTGCTAACAACAAACAAGGCCTTCCAGTTTCTAAAGTAACATTGTCAAAATGGTTATCGGACACCATGGTCCATACCTACCACTTGCGACAAAAAGATCTTCCAACAAAACCCAAAGGTCATTCAACCAGGTAAGTAGCTACTTTGGTAGCATTTCAATCTAGATTGCCCATAGATTCAATTAGTGTAGCAGCTACTTGGGCAGATCCTCATACATTCATTTCTCATTACAAAGTAGATATGGTCTCCTGGGGCAGAGCTTCCTTTGGTTCCACTGTTCTGAAGAGTCTATTCCAATGAGCCACCCAGGGTTGAGGTGCTAGGGATGCTGTCCCATCCAGCAAGAATGAAGCTGAGATTGGACAACTTAACATAAAGAAGTTATGTACCTACCATAACGTTCCATGTTAGTTGTCCTTCATCTCGCCTTTCTTCTTGCGTCCCTCCCTCCGTCACCTTTCCTCGAGGATTGAGAGGAGTTTCTCATTGGTTTCACTGGCTAATTTGTTTTATTATTAGTTGCTTCTCAACCAGTCAATGACAATTAACTGTACATCCAGGTTTATTAATGGATTATCTTCTATAATTATGTCTAGTGTGAGCTATCTCAAATGAGATCTGGATAGCTGGTGCTGGGCATTCTGGGATAAGGGGTAGCCTCGAGCCAGTAAAGAGCTGTTGAGCTGTAGTAAGTGGCGGAGTTGGAGCCAAGGATCGGCTCTGAACCCATCCAGCAAGAAGGAAGGCGAGATGAAGGACAACTAACACGGAACGTTGTGGTAGGTACATAACTTCTTTATCACAGCACATCAACAGTGGTAAAACTTGACTTGAAATAACAGTAATTTATTTAGGAACATAAACAATGTCTAGTATGTTCTTTTCCCTAGTAGTTTGTTTTTACAGTCTGAAGCAATTGTTGTTCCTGAACATACATTGTGAATCATTTCCTTACTAATGTTGTTGAATCACTGTTATTCCAGTCTGTTTCTGGTATATTTATGTCCCAAGCTAATATTATTCTTCCCTCCTATGTTTCATGCAAGAAATGTATCTTTAGGTCATCAGTACTTGATGGTGGTCTATACACTCCAACAATTGTTATATGTTCCAGGGTTGTTTTTATTGTCGCAGTTGCACAATCTTTAGTATTGGTGCTGTCATTGAGCATGTAATAATCACAGGTCTCATAACTATCTTTAGTACCTATCATAACACATCCACCTGTTTTTTGTTAGAATGTCTGTTATAGTATAACATTTATACCCTGACAGAACTGGTTTCCAGTCATTGTTCTTTAACCATATTTCACAAAGAATAACATCATCAGTCTTGTGGGAACATAGCAAATTTTCCAATAAAAATAAACTTTATTGTTAATGTTCCTAGCATTAAGAAGTGTCAGAGATGCTTCAAATGTTGCTGTCTGTGAACTGTTAAATTTTCGACCTGGCAAAAATCCTACATAGTGTTTGTCAACTAATGCAAAATATCTGCTGCAAAAATTTGCTTCCCTGATCTTGACAAATGTACGCCATCCTGTGTGAACACTTGTGCCCAAAACTAGGCTTGGATGCTCTACACATTTCCATTTTTCAAAACGGGATATTTTTTCCATGTAGGTATTTACCCAAAAAATCTTTTCTTTCATGGTGACCTGACTATCCATCCTATATGTGATTTGTGAAAAAATATGTCCTATCACCAGAACAAGTTAAACTATTTAAGAGGACTATATATTCCCTATGAGCAGTCAGAGTCCTTGCAGATGAGATCATTTGTACTGACATGAATAAAAACAGATCCGTACTTCCTTACATTAAGGTATTCCAAGGCTTTCCCACGTCTTCTATTTTGGCTCCTGACAAGCATAACAGTATTTGATGTTCATTATCTTCTCTGCAAACGTAAGTATTAGTTCCTCTAATAATTGGATTTCCAATTACAAGAATATCTATTATAACCAGACCTAAAGAATGTTCAACTTCTAATTCAGTAATGTCTGTTCTGTCAGTTGTTACAGAGGAATGACCTTTGTCACCATTAGTCTTATTTATCACACTGTTTTCATTGTGTATTAAATTTGCAAGCATACAGTTGTCACCTAGCTTGCTTTGTACATCCACAGCTTGAGCCATGTAGTCAGTATGTGTCTTTCTCATCTTTTTTCTTACAGTAATGTTCTTCAATCCTTCCACATTCAATTTTGATTTATTACTTTTCACCTGCCCCTTGCCTCTTTTTTTCTACCTTCTCTTTTGGAAAAATTATGCCTTTTTCTGTAGACCGATGGTTTTCTGATAGAAAAATATTATCATTCCCTCTGATTTGTGTTGCATAACAAAAAGTGTCTTTTTAGTATGTATTCTCTTTACTTTACAGACATTTATCAGTTTCTTTTTCTTCCTTATTTGTTGTGAACTTCTTCCTTTGCTTATTTTTTTGTTTCCTTCTAAACACTCTGAATCCTCAGATTGCTGAATACTTCCAACCAGAATTCCAAAGTTGTCAGGGGCTTGAATGATTTTTACAGACAATAGACACATCATTTCCTAAATGTGTTCTATTTGCTCTTTGCCTAACTTTATTCATCTCACCACTCCAGTCATTACTATATGTAACAACAGTTCTCCAAGCCATGCCAATTGCGCACGTGCAATCACCATAAATAAATCTAGATTTACTTCTAATAATGGTAAGCAAATCATACAACTTTTGACATGACAAACACAGATCACCAGTGTTGTCAGGTGTTACTTTTAAATATTCATAGCTTTTATTGCACTGTAAAGGTATTTGTGCTTCAGCAAATCATTAAGGGTAAACGCATTTAAGGAATCCATATTCAGCTTAAAAAAATAAAAATTATAGAAGAGAGGAATAATCAAAATCCATACCTACAGAATTCAAAGAGAACCTAAATCAACTCCTATGAGAAAAATCACACAAGCAATGTACAACTAATACTAAAGTACATTAAAGTTGTTGCTCTGATAGTACAAGTTCTGAAAGTCAGACAAAAGCAGTAATTCCTGTACTCACTGACTGTCACTCACAGTCACACTTCTTTTTAATAGTAAAGATCAGTAAAACACAAACCAAGATATGATTGTTTAGATAACCTCTGGATTGCCCTCTCTGCAGTCTGTGTGACTTTATAGCTGACTAGGCCTCCAGGGATGGCTAGAACTTGCCTGTCTAACAACCAGCAGTGAAAATTAAAACAAAATATAAATCAAAGTAAATCTTCTTGTTTACAGGCCATTCCTTCTTTCTACAAATAGTGAAAAACAGTGGTAAAAATAAAATAAAAATTCAAACAAAACTTTTCTTACCAGTCAACTCCACAGTAAATCATAAACCAAAATAGGATTGTTTAGATGAGCTCTGGGCTGAATAATGGTAAGCCAAACTATTTAAGAGACGTCCAAGATGGCTACACAATGAGCAGCATGTTGATTAAAGCTCTCACATTGTGAAAACTGAGAAATGAATAAAAGCCAATAAAAATTAATAGTCTAGGTCAAAATCAATAACCGAATAGTGGTAACACTCTCTGTATGCCAGCAGATATGAAATCTGGAGAAAGCAGGAGAAAATCAACCAGAAAATAAGAAAAATGCTGTGGCTGAGAAGAAACATGCAGCTGTTCCAAAGCAGTTCACATTTCAGCCTCAGTACTAATAAGTGAGGCACTGAAGGAATGAAAACAAATCAAGTGATCAAAGACTGGAAAAATAGAAGAAATGTTAAGGAGCTATTCAAACAAGCTGATAAAACTGTAGTAACCAGAAGCTGAAATAAAGGAATGACTGACTGAACATATGAGGGTCCTAGCTACTACAGTAGAGTTAGAAGCAGAGCATAGAGAGAACCTGAGATATTTTCCTGTACCAGAGAAACTGGAAATAATAGACTGCATTATTTTTTTTGAATGTACATATAAGCAAATGGACTGATGTTCCAGAGCAGGATTGGTTAAGTGAGAGGACACATTGCATGTGCTCCAAATCTGACCATAAGAAAGCAGTCAGGACATATTAGTAAAGATGCAGTCATATCAACAGAAAGTACTGCTACTGACAAAATTTTGGCAGAAGGGAAAGGCATTAAAACTGAACACACCAGAGTCTTTCTGGAAAACATTTATTTGCTGTGTACCAGGCAGAGCAGAAGCAAGTTTACCGTGGCAGTCAAGAGATGTCGGGAGGCAAGTAGAAGATTCAAGTTGCTGTATCCAGCTGTCTTCAGAATATGTTTCCTGAAGGATCGATGATATTTTGGATGCAGATCAGATCAAGGAAGAGATAATTTTTTTTTGAGTCAGCAAGCAGAGGGGGTCTCTGCTTCTCAGTCCTCTGTCAGTAATGAAGCCTATAGAGAGAATTTGCCAGTGAAGCATTTTCCATTACTCCAAAGAAAAGTGCTTGAGTGAAAAAGACAACTGACAATGTGAATTTAGTAAGTAGGAAAAGGTTGAAGTACCAGTTCTATTAAGTGTAGTTTAGACATGTGGACCATGGTTCTGCAAAAAAATGGTGCTTTTAAAAGACTGGGAGCTTAACTATGTTAAACTGGTTGAAAAACTCCAAAGTATAAACCACATTTTCTCATTAAGGTTTAGAAGGGTGCTGGAGCCTGAATAAGTAACTGCTGTATGTGTTAGTGAATGGAAAGTAAGAAAGTACTTTCCTTTAATTATGTGTCCAGACTTTACAGTGTAACAAGATAATTTAGGCTGTAAAGCAACAAGTTAAAATTAGTATAATGCAGTGACCTTGGACTGCTGGGGTATATAAAATGAAACAATCATATTACATTCAGAATTAAAAGATAATATTTTTCCATGTTTTTATAGAGGTAGACATCTAAGCTGTTAGCAAGTTTTTATTAAACAAAAAGGCTTGGAAAACAAGAAAAAATTGTGAAAGGCATGAAAATGGTAGACCCGAGGTGGTGGTTTTCATCCAATTCAATCTTTTGGTTATCAGATCTGAGTGGGCCCAACCTCAGCACCTTTTAGAAGCTGTGGATCCAGGGCTCTTTCCTACCCATAATTACTATTTTCCTTCTAATACCCTAGATCCCTTTTGCCTGCCATTTGAGAACACATTTTTGAGGGCTCTGATATCTAATCTCAGTTATGTATTTGAAGTTTTTGTCTCATTGCTATCTCCTGCAGTTTTTTTCTTCTTTCATCTCCTCCCCTCTTAGTGTGTGTGTGTGTGTGTGTGTGTGTGTGTGTGTGTGTGTGTACACACACACACACACATATATATATATATATATATATATATATCACATCCTGACGCTATTTGCTATAGTTAAATTTCCTTACTTAAAAAAACTATCTCTTTCTGTATGGTTTTATGGAGTTAAGGTTACTTGGCTAGTTTTTCCTTTGCACCAGGACTGTGTTGTGTTTGTTGGTCAGTGTGCTTTTCCATGGCAATCAAGCTTCAAAGATTAAAATATTGTATGACCACCACAGGACCCACAATACCTCTGTGTCTACTGCCTGAGAGCATTCATCTAGAAGTTGAATGTGAGGCTTGTGCCTCATTTGGTACCACTGCCTTACAGGGATGTTGGGGCAAATCAGTATTAAAAGACTTTATCCCTGTCAAATCAGGTGTGTGTACCCAATCTTTGCCTTCCACCTCTGCTCCTTCTGTTTCCCCATCTAAACTGGGGGACAACCAAGAGAAAAAGAAAATGATAAATCAAAGGAAAAGGAAAGGGAGAAGGACAGAGTATAAAAAAAGCCAGACAAGACCAGAAAATGGCCTCTGGTCCTTTCTAGAACCCTTGGGTCTGGCATGAAAATTTTCTAGACAAATTGGTCTGACTCCTACTCTGATCTGGATACAGACACCTCCTCCTTGATTCTCTTTATTGCCAGTAAACGTTTGGCTTTATTCACTCTTCTTGTAGGAGAGGCTCTTATCAAGACCACCTTCAATGGCTTCCTCTTCCAAGTCCATTCATTCTTTAGTGAGCCTTACAGGATGATGCAGAGATTCCTTTAGATGCAAATTTAACTAATGGTTCTTCTGGTACTGTCCACACTGGATGTCCCTAGAACAGCTCTAAAGTCCCCTCCGTTTGTATCTCCTATTCAAGTCCATCTATTGGATTTCTCCTCCCTTTTCTCTTCATGAGATGTGATACTCTCCCACATGTAAAGAAAACTGCAACATGGGAGTAGAAGGACTTAGAGTACTTGTGTAAAATCTTACCATAACCATAGATGTCCTTCTCTTTCATGTTTCTGTATTCTATCCTCCCACCTTCCTCCTGGTTCTTGTTCTTTCCTTTGGATGCATGTTTCCTCCTTTTGTACCTTAGGCTGATGTTCTTCCTGAGGCATTCAGTTCTGAGGATACTATGTGCAGACATCACTTTTATGGCTGACATCAGCCTTGGGCCTATGTGCAACGTCCCACGTACCCAGAAGTGGTAAAAGGATTTTGTACACTGGCTAGACATTGGGATCATTTATGGCAGGGAAACCCTCATATAAAGAATACTGCAACATGGAAGAGAAGGACATCTGTTTTTATGGTAAGATTTTACACAACTATTCTATCATGGTTTATTGCTTCTATATATGCCGTCAGTGTTATGAGATTTCTTCAGATAATACTTTATTAAAACACACTAACCACACAAAATTAGGATATGCAAGCTACCAGGCACACCATAAAACATTGTTTCAAGTAAGAGGATATAGTACATGAAAAATTAAATCTCAGAAAGGTATTACAAATTCCAGGAAATTATAGTGAAACTAAAAGAAAATGATGCAAGCCAGTCCAGAGAGTAAATGCATCTTACAAGTGTTTTATGTTTAGAAAATACTTACCTGCAAATCAAATCAGGAAAGCTTAAGTTTTGTACTTTGCATGGCCCTTTACCAGTTCACCTGGTTTACAGGTTAATACCACACCTCTTAACCTTTAAGTACAAGAAATCTGGACAATATCAAACTGAAGGTGGGACAAAGGCCTAAAAACAGAGACAAATTTTGGATATTGCTCTTATATACAACTCAGCACAGCTCCTTGTGGTGTCCTGCAGAGTTCTACAAGCAGCAGAGAGTGAAAGAGTGACTTTCCTTGATTTATAAGTATTTTTTCTGGCTTTCGTTTTGACTACTGTATCTCGACTACATTTTGCCTAAAAACCCATGAAATCAGCTCTGCATATTGTTTATACTGTACCTGTGTTGCTTCTAAACTGTTTGCACTTTAAAAGTTATTTTTTGTTTAATTTAACTGTTAGGCTAACACACTCAAGTGCGCTAGCCGTTTTATAGCATTTACTGTTTGCTACTGTATCTTTTTCTTTTGTCTCTGTAAAAAAAAGAAAAAAAACAAAAAAAATCCTTGTTTTCCCGCCTTACTGAACTAGAATAGTCCAGTCTTCAGATTTTGCTGATCTCTGGGCTTTGTCATAGTTCCTGTGCTATCCATATCCTTTTTTGGAGCTTCTTTGTTCACCAGTGGGAGTGGGGAGCACTGAGCAACCTATTTGTCCCTAGAGGAGTGGTTCCAGCCCAGCAACTTGCAGTTTATTAGCCATTTTGGGTCAATTCCTAGCTCTTTTCAACCCCCTGCTATAAAGCCCGCTTTTGCGCTTGTATACAACTCAGCACAGCTCCTCGTGGTGTCCTGCAGAGTTCTACAAGCAGCAGAGAGTGAAAGAGTGACTTTCCTTGATTTATAAGTATTTTTTCTGGCTTTCGTTTTGACTACTGTATCTCGACTGCATTTCGCCTAAAAACCCTTGAAATCAGCTCTGCATAGTGTTTATACTGTACCTGTGTTGCTTCTAAACTGTTTGCACTTTAAAAGTTATTTTTTGTTTAATTTAACTGTTAGGCTAACACACTCAAGTGCGCTAGCCGTTTTATAGCATTTACTGTTTGCTACTGTATCTTTTTCTTCTGTCTCTGTAAAAAAAGAAAAAAATATCCTTGTTTTCCCGCCTTACTAAACTAGAATAGTCCAGTCTTCAGATTTTGCTGATCTCTGAGCTTTGTCATAGTTCCTGTGCTATCCATATCCTTATTTGGATAAGAGGAAGCTTCTTTGTTCACCAGTGGGAGTGGGGAGCACTGAGCAACCTATTTGTCCCTAGAGGAGTGGTTCCAGCCCAGCAACTTGTAGTTTATTGGCCATTTTGGGTCAATTCCTAACTCTTTTCAACCCCCTGCTATAAAGCTCGTTTTTGCGCGCTTTTGCGCTTGTATACGACTCAGCACAGTTCCTCGTGGTGTCCTGCAGAGTTCTACAAGCAGCAGAGAGGGAAAGAGTGACTTTCCTTGATTTATAAGTATTTTTTCTGGCTTTCGTTTTGACTACTGTATCTCGACTGCATTTCGCCTAAAAACCCTTGAAATCAGCTCTGCATATTGTTTATACTGTACCCGTGTTGCTTCTAAACTGTTTGCACTTTAAAAGTTATTTTTTGTTTAATTTAACTGTTAGGCTAACACACTCAAGTGCGCTAGCCGTTTTATAGCATTTACTGTTTGCTACTGTATCTTTTTCTTCTGTCTCTGTAAAAAAAAAAAGAAAAAAAAAAATATATCCTTGTTTTCCCGCCTTACTGAACTAGAATAGTCCAGTCTTTAGATTTTGCTGATCTCTGGGCTTTGTCATAGTTCCTGTGCTATCCATATCCTTATTTGGATAATAGGAAGCTTCTTTGTTCACCAGTAGGAGTGGGGAGCACTGAGCAACCTATTTGTCCCTAGAGGACAACTTGCAGCCCAGCAACTTGCAGTTTATTGGCCATTTTGGGTCAATTCCTAGCTCTTTTCAACCCCCTGCTATAAAGCCCGTTTTTGCATGCTTTTGCACTTGTATACGATTCAGCACAGCTCCTCGTGGTGTCCTGCAGAGTTCTAGAAGCAGCAGAGAGTGAAAGAGTGACTTTCCTTGATTTATAAGTATTTTTTTGGCTTTCGTTTTGACTACTGTATCTCGACTGCATTTCGCCTAAAAACCCTTGAAATCAGCTCTGCATATTGTTTATACTGTACCTGTGTTGCTTCTAAACTGTTTGCACTTTAAAAGTTATTTTTTGTTTAATTTAACTGTTAGGCTAACACACTCAAGTGCGCTAGCCGTTTTATAACATTTACTGTTTGCTACTGTATCTTTTTCTTCTGTCTCTGTAAAAAAAAGAAAAAAAAAAACAAAAAAAATATCCTTGTTTTCCCGCCTTACTGAACTAGAATAGTCCAGTCTTCAGATTTTGCTGATCTCTGGGCTTTGTCATAGTTCCTGTGCTATCCATATCCTTATTTGGATAAGAGGAAGCTTCTTTGTTCACCAGTGGGAGTGGGGAGCACTGAGCAACCTATTTGTCCTTAGAGGAGTGGTTCCAGCCCAGCAACTTGCAGTTTATTGGCCATTTTGGGTCAATTCCTAGCTCTTTTCAACCCCCTGCTATAAAGCCCGTTTTTGCGTGAAGTTGCTCATAGAGCAGCATCGGGCAGTGGCGGTTAATCAAGTTTAAACTATTTCTGGCTCTGCAAAGTCTGCTCTTCAATTTTCCCCTTAGAACTGCTCTACTTGCAATCTAAGCAGTCTATTCCCTATCTGAAAAGCCCAGCACTTGCTCCTAAAGCATTTTTATACAGGTAAAGCACTCTTAAACAAAAAGAAAGTACTTCATTCACCTAAATCCCCTTGAGTACCCATTTCCCTATAGGTCCTGTCTGACTCAGTTACACAGCAATTTTTACACTATTCTAGCATGTCAAAGGGTCAGTTGCTGGCGTCCTCTCCTGTTCAGCTGGTGAATCTGGAAATCTTGAGGCAATGTTACAATTGCCTCATGTGCACAGACAACCCTCTCCTCCTCCCAACAAATACAAATATATGTGAGAGATGCAACTTTATAGCCAAACTGGAGGCTAAGCTCTCTCAACTCAGTACTGGCAAAACCAGTCAGGAGGAGAAGGTAACCACGCACACCACAAACCCAGTCTCACATAGACCTATCACAACTGCAAACCAAACACATAAACAGACAAAAACATACTTGGAGGCTGTGATTAAAAATCTACCAAAACAACAGAGGCCTCCAAAGCAGACACCCAAGCGACCACTACCTCAAGACATAGCACATGCAACACACAGTTCACAAAGTCAGTGTGCTAAACAGTCACAGCCCTTAAGGCCAAACAACATGCCAGATGCACTTGTAATAGGTAACTCCATAGTCAGACACACTGACGTCCTGCTCACCAGACTGAACAAGGAGAGGGTTACAGTAAGCTGCCTGTCGGGCGCTAGAATCTGCCACATAACACAAGCACTCAGGTCACTCCAAAGCAAGTACAAATATGACTCAGTCATTGTCCATGCTGATGTGAATGACCTGAGACGTACCTCCCTGGACTACATGAAAAGAGACATAGAGGAGCTCTCTGATTATGTAGCCCAGGCCGGTATGACCCTGACCCTGAGCAGCATCTTACCCTCACCAAGAATGATGCCACAGTACAAAGACAAAATGATCAGCTTTAATAATTGGGTTAATTACTGGTGTCATTCTAGGGGGATCCAATGTCTGTCTGCTTGGGATGATATGCTTGACAAGCCACGCTGCTTCGCAAGGGATGGCTTGCACCTGTCACCCCTGGGCTTCCGGATATTAGCCAAGGCTCTTGCCACCCCCATAGTGCCTTTTTTAGGCAAGGCTCAAAAGACAAACCCACCTCCCTAGAAAACACAAGTAAGAAAAAACTAAGGGTAATGCTGCTCATTGCCAGAAGTCTAAACCTCAAGATGCACGCTCTCGAAGCTCTCCTCAGTATGGAGAACATCGATGTCTGTGCAGTGACTGAAACCTGGTTCAAGGCTCCTGAGAGCACCCCAGCACTTCCAGGTTTTACCTCATATCATGCTTTCCGGCCCCAAAACTTGGACCGAACCACAAAAGGAGGGGGGAGTATCCATATTCATCAAAGATACCTACACCTCCAGGTTAGTGGCAACGCACGAAGCATCGGAGACCATCCAGGTGCAACTAACCATAGGCAAAACTGCCCTACAGTTTGTAGCATGCTGCAGACCACCCTCTCAAACTCAGGAACCCCACTCAGCCTTCCTGACGA
Source organism: Protopterus annectens (assembly GCF_019279795.1). Classification (NCBI taxonomy): domain Eukaryota; kingdom Metazoa; phylum Chordata; order Ceratodontiformes; family Protopteridae; genus Protopterus; species Protopterus annectens. Next base: position 625,007,898 of record NC_056747.1, on the reverse strand, counting down.
CACTGGAGAGTATGAATGTCTCTCCAAATACCATCATATTGGGAGACTTCAACTACCCAAACATAGACTGGGATCATTACTCAAGCCCCAACACCCTAGCCCAAAGGTTCCTAGAATTCATAAACTCAAATGCGATGGAACAACTAGTCACCATTCCCACAAGAGGAGATAATATACTAGACCTGATCATCATAAACATGGGGACAAAATGCTCCACACCGGATGTATACCCCTTATTGGTGAGATCAGACCATAAATTAATCTCACTGGAAATCCACATCCTGCCCCCACCCCCTGCCCAAAAGACCACAGTGAAGAACTTCTCAAAAGCCAACTTCACACTTCTTAAGACTGAAGTGGTATCCTTCAAGGCCCCTGGGCCAGTGGAAACCACAACCCACACCGCTGAATCCTATATAAATATCTTCTACGGGCACCTTCAAGAATGCATGGATCATGCAATCAAAAATAAAACCAAGACCCATTCCCCCAAAGGCAGGCGCCCTGTCTGGTGGACCCCAGCCATTAACAAACTTTACAACAGGAGGAGGAAGCTACTACATGACAGAGCAAAATCCCTAAAAGGGAAAGCATCTCTGATCAGTACTAGCAAAAAACTGCGATCACTCATAAAATCATCCAAGGCCAACTTTGAGAGAAAAATCGCAGAAGACAATCACAAGGCCTTCTTTAGCTATGTTAGAAACCTGGGTGGAAACTCCCAGATATGCTCAGAGTTAGTCCAAAATGACACAAAATACACTGAACCCACAGACATTGCCAACATTCTGGCAGACAGGTTCAGTGCAAATTTCTCTGCCCCCTCCCTCCCAAAAGGAGAAATATCTATCCCAGCAGAGTGTAGCCTCCCTAACATCTCAGATGCCCAGGTGAGAGCCGCCCTCTCCAAAGCTAAAAACACAGCATCAATGGGACCGGACGGTGTCCCGGGCTGTGTGCTACATGAACTCCAAGAGGAACTAAACCCGCACATAAGGCTGCTGTTTAATCTTACCCTTACTACAGGATACGTACCCAAAGAGTGTCGTACAGCAACAGTGGTCCCACTCCACAAAGACGGTGCTTCTACAGACCCTGGAAATTACCGCCCCATAAGCTTGACGAGCCTGGTCTGCAAAGCTATGGAAAAGATCATTATGGAACTCATAAACAAAGGCATTGGGGACCTACAGACATTGGATCCTACCCAATTTGGCTTTGTCAAGGGCAGATCCTGCCTTTTGAACTTGGTCAACTTTTTTGAAACAGTCACTAAGGCCATTGATGAGGATAAGGCAGTCCACACAGCCTACCTTGACCTTGCAAAAGCCTTCGACACAATACCTCATCATAGACAAACTCACCAGCTTAGATGTAAACCCATATGTCACAAGATGGGTTGCAAACTGGCTCAAGGACAGAACCCACAAGGTCAGAATTGCTGGAGCCATGTCAGACTCTAAGCCAGTCAGAAGCGGTTTCCCACAGGGCTCAGTCCTGGGACCCCTCTTGTTCGGCATTTATTTTTCCAAGGTGAAAGCAAACATAGGAGGATTGTGGCTGACAAAGTTCGCAGATGACTGCAAACTGGGCGCCATAATTGATACTCCAGCGGACACAAGCATCCTTCAGAGAGGCCTCATAGAAACGGATAATTGGTGCCAGAGCCATGGCCTTAAACTGAACACCAAAAAATGTACAGTCATACCCTTTGGGAAAAACAAGGTACCCACAAATTACCACATAGGTGGTAATCCATTAAGTACGGAAGAGGTAATCGGGGACCTAGGGACCCAAGTTGACAGTAACCTCTCATTTGACACTCACATTGCCAAAGTGGTTAGGAAGACCTTCTATATTGCCCACCTTATCATGAAGGGATTCACATCTAGATCAAGAGAGGTCATTGTGCCCCTATACTCTTCTCTTATCAGGCCCATGATTTAGTACAATGCCCCATTTGGGATGTATCTTACCCGACACCTGCAGCAGTTGGAAAGACCCCAAAAGTTCCTCACCAAGAGGATGAAGGGTCTCAAACATATGTCATATGCTGCCCGGCTGAAGAAACTCCAGCTCTATTCAGTCGCATACCGCCTACTCAGAGGTGATCTATGCCTGACGTACAAGGCCATGTCCAATCCGGAATTATTTGACATGCTCCACCTCAGAAAATCCAAATCCATCAGAGCCACGAGAGCAAGAGATTTGAACCTCAACACAGAAATAAATAGGACGTGCTGGAGGGACAGATTCATAACCCAGAGGCTCCCTACACTCTGGAACAGAATCCCAGTCCATGTTAGGCAGAGCCCTTCACTAACTCTCTTCAAGAGAAATCTTGACGAGTGGATGGGAGATCGTAGGTTTACCCCGGGTGTCATCTCTGTGTCACTACTAGACAGAGGCACAGTAAACTAAACCCTAAATGGGCATAGTATTCTCATCCTAAGGGGTGGTGAAAGCCACACACACTCTGGCTAGGCTTATAAATGCCCTAGGGCAGATAGCCTAGTACGAACCTATGAACCTATAAACTTAGAAAATTTATAAGGTCTTGTGTTAAGATGCATTTTCTGGAGAATGTGAAGTCTGAAACCCCATTTTCTGTTATTATTTAATGACTTCAGTGCTCACTGATTTGCCAGAAAATCTCACATTTTTTGAGAAACGGACCAAAAACATGAGGCAAGAATCTGGCCATTCTGTGAAAATCTGCACAATTTAGAAGTATGGTTAATATATACCATTCATCCTAAAAGTTTAACTCATTCAACCAGTTTTGTCTCTCCAGCCTTATTTATTTATTTTTATTTTTATATTTGTTTACTGGGATGGTCCGACTGGGGCAGAACCCATTTTCAGTGGAGGTCCGACGAGAAAAGCTCCAGTCAAATTCTTAACATAAACATAGTAACAGAATACTAATAAAAATAAAACTGTAATAAAACAGAACATGACATGTGCAACTTATGTACATACAAAAAACAGAACAGTATTAAATCAGAACGTGACACTCATATGTATATACAAAAAATATAGAAGTTAGATAGGACGTTTATTTATCACAGAGATATGATTAATGTGGTAAGCATTGTTAAAAATATTTCAGTTAAGAAAAAACAGGTAAGAAAGAGATTTTTTATAGAGGAGTGGTAGTAAGTGCAAGTGATAAGTTAAGTCTAATTGTGGGTATGATGGTGCCTAACATGGAGTGTTACATAAGCAAAGCCATGATTCATATAGGTGTATTTTGAGAAGTTTTTTTTAAATTGATTGAGTTTATTTATGGTTCTTATACTATGATGGAGGGTATTCCAGTTTTTTGTAACAAAGTTTGATTATAGAGAGTCACCTGCTAAATTGGATGATTTGGTAACCAGGAGCAAGTCTTTATTAGAAGAGTGAAGATTACGATTGTTAGAGTATGGTTTTAGGAGATTTTTCAGAATTGGTGTGTTTTCAGGTTCATGTATTATTTTTGTGTGCCATTATTAATTGATTGTAGTTTGAAAGATGGGGTAATTCCAACCAACATAGTTTTTTTTAGACTATGGAGGTGATGTGCTGTATGTGTGGAATCTGTTGCAAATTTAGCAGTTTTATTGTAACATGTTTCTAATTTGTTTAATTCTGACTTGTTGACGTTGGTGAATATAGGGAAGGTATAGAGAAGTGAGGACAGAAGGTGGAAGGTGGTGGGATGTCCTTCATGGATGCATCTGCAGTCATAACAAGTGGGTTGTCCTGTCGTCAGGCAGCCCTGCAGTCGGCCGGATTCCAAAGTCTGGGTCCGGCTTCGGCTGATGTCGCACTCCACCCGACGTCATCTCTGTTGGTCTTCGGGTATAAAAGCATCAGCCGACGCCATTTTCCTCAGTCTTTCTTGCCGCGTGGCGCCCGAAGCAGAAGCTGTTCGCAAGTGCCGGTCGGTCGGATCCAGAGATTACTTCTACCGAATACTACTTCGAAGACTTCTAAAGCTAAGTACCCCGTTGGGGACTCTTTCTTGCCTCAGCCGATGTCAGAAAAAGTTAACAATTGTTTAACCTGTGGGAAACAAATACCTCATAAAGATTTCCACTCTTACTGTCTGCCTTGTTTAGGCCCAGCCCACGACGTAGCAGCCTGTTCGGCCTGTGCCTCTTTTAACCGACGAACGCTTAGGCGTCGGTCGGAGTTTGCAGAACAGTTTTTCGGTACTGATTTTGCGTACATTATGCCGTCGGATCCTCCGACTACACAATCTTCCAAAAAACGCAAAGATAAAGACCGACACTCGCGGTCCGCGGTTTCGGCCGAAACCACGGCAAAGCCAACCGCGAGTGTCTCGGTTTCGGCCGAAACCGAGAAAACTGCTCAAAGCACAGCTGAACCTATTCTTACAACTGAGGTCCCTGCTACAATTCTTGAATCGACCTCAGAAATTGTACCCACTACGGTGGTTGACTTATCAGACACCATCCCCTTGGATGTCTCTACTCCAGCACGTGGTGCTGCTAGGCCTCCAGCAGCCATGTCCATTAAGGCCTTCGCCAGGGCTAAAGCAGCCAAGACTACTAAATCAGTGCCTGTTAAACCCCCCTCATCCAGGCCCTCTTCTAGTTCTCAAACGCTTTCCTTGGCAGAAGATTTAATTTCTTTAATTAGAGGATCTCAATCTCACCCAGACAGGGCCTCTCAGCCCCCAGAGAAGAGACCTAGGGCAGAGCCCCCTGAGCCAGTGTCTTCTGATGATTCTGCTGATGAATCAGACATAACTGGCCAGCCTGAGGCTCCCTTTTCCAATTTTGAAGATTCTGATGCTGAAGAATCCATTCCAACTGCTTCCCCACCAGAAGAATTCTCTTTTGGGGAAACCTTGCATGCCATGCGAGAACAGTTCCAATGGCAGCAACAGGATTTTTCAGACTCCAGAAAAAGACTTAGGACCTTTCTGCACCTCCCACAGCACAGGCCCTTAGCTATACCTCCTGTTCTCTCTGTGGTGGATGATGCTTTCAATGATGTTTGCTCCGCTCCAGATTCTTTACCCCCAGCCCCTGCCAAACCAGACAGATTTTACAGGGTGCCAGATACTCATCACCACCTTTACAAGGCCCCACTTGCAGACCCAGAAACTATATCCCAGGGTCCCAAGGCAGTAGCCGACCACAGCTAAAACCCTATTCCTTCTGAAAGGGAAGCAAGGTCACTAGACAGATGGGGTAAAAGGTCTACACTTCAGCTACTCTCTCAGCTAGAGCTTTAAACTGTCAGTTTCACATGATACAATACCAAGAGTTTATGCTTGATCAGTTAACTAAAAACTAACTACTGATGAATCTCTTGATAAGAAATATGTATTAGAGATGGTAAATAACATACAACAGGTTAGCAACCATTCCTTAAAATGTGGCTATGATGCACTGGAGGCTTCATTTAGATCAGCCATGACAGGCACAGTGATAAGAAGGCATGCATGGCTAAAGGAACAAGCTTTACCGGATCATGTTAAAGCTAAGTTGCTAGATGCTCCTATGGACAAGACAAGTTTGTTTGGTACACCTGCCCAGCAGGTTATGAAGAAAATGGAAGAAAAGGCAAAATCTGTTCAAACTGTTAAAGATTTCTTGCAGGTTCAACCCCCAAGGTTCAGCAGGAACTGGCCTGCCAAAAATTGGTCCTTTCCTGACTCCACAAAATTTCAAAGGGGCAGGAATAGGCGTTCCAGAGGCAGAAACCAATCCAGAGGAGGTGCCTACAGAGGACGACAGTGGCAAGGTAACAATAGAGGCACAGACACAGCCACTGCCACTACATCAGCACAACCACAGTGACTTAATCCTAAATCCGCCTACCAGGGAACAAATAGCAGCTCCTCTAGGCGGAAAGTTAACCTTATTTTCAAAGAACTGGCACTACATAACAAAAGACAAGTGGATTTTACAAACCATAGATCAAGGTTACCGGTTTCACTTCCACACTTTACCAGTCAAAAGAGGAATGCCAAATCTACCTCCAAATCAAAAAACAGAGGCTCTACGCCAGATAATGGAGTTAGCAAACATGAGAGCTGTGGAAAGAGTGCCAACAGCAGAACAAGGAAAGGGTTCTACTCCAGACTATTCCTAGTTCCAAGAAAGGAAAAAAGTTGGAGACCAATTCTCGACCTGTCCACCTTAAATACATACATCATTGTCCCAAAATTCAAAATGCTGACCCTCCAGCAACTTCTTCCCATGCTGGGCAAGGAGTCTTGGCTGGTAACTCTAGATCTCAAGGAGGCATACCTGCACGTCCCCATTCGACCAATCTGCAGAAGATACCTCAGATTTCTTGCAGGATCAGAGCACTATCAATTCTCAGCATTGCCCTTTGGCTTATCTACTGCGCCCAGAGTATTCACAAAATGCCTGGCATCAGTAATCGCCCATTGCAGACTACAGGCCATTCAAATTTACCCATACCTGGACGACTGCCTGTTACAAGGGGACAACAAAAGCAAGCTGACAACAGATTTACAAAGGGTCATTTACTTGCAACAAGGACTGGGATACACAGTCAATCTACAAAAGTCAAGACTGATACCATCCCAAACAAGGACATTCTTGGGCGCGGAATTGGACACAGTACAACAAATGGCATTCCTGACTACAGAAAAACAAAAAGAACTTCCTCTTTACTTCTTGGCACTAACAAAACTGAACAAGTTAACAGCAAGAAAATTTCTACAGGCCTTGGGCTTCATGGCATCATGCATAATCTTGGTCCCATTTGCCAGACTACATATGAGGAAACTACAGTGGTACCTAAAGAATTTATGGTCCCAACACAGACACAGTCTAGAAACAGAAATCCCACTAATTCCCTGCTTAAAACAGGAGTTCCTATGGTGGGCTCAGGCATGCCAGTCAAACCCAGGCCTGCCCTTCCGCAGATGTCAACCAAGCCAGACCATCACAACAGACGCTTCAGACCTAGGATGGGGCCCACATGCTGGACAAATGCGTGCAAGGATTGTGGACACAGGATCAACTTCACCTGCACATCAATCTAAAAGAAATGCTGGCAGTAAAACTGGCAATCCAAAATTTCAAACCATTCCTCAAAGAGGGCCAGTTGATGATAAGGACAGACAACACCACAGTCATGTGGTACATCAACAAACAGGGAGGCACTCATTCATACCCCCTATGCAGAATGACCTTGGACCTGTGGACCCTGGCACTCAGCTACAACATTCAGTTACAGGCAATATTTGTACCGGGGAAAGACAATACTCTAGCAGACATACTAAGCAGAACCACTTCGGATGCCCACGAATGGAAGCTGCACCCGGACATCTTCAAGACCATCTCAAAGAAATGGGGAATGCCACAGATAGACTTATTTGCATCTCCTCTCAATCACCAGCTCAAAAAATTCTGCACAAGGACATTCCACCCACAAGCATGGAAAGTGGACTCACTCTCCTTCAACTGGGAAGGCCTAACAGCATATGCATTCCCACCTCTCCCTTTGATACACAAGGTACTACTAAAAATCAGGGAAGAACGTCCAAGGATAATCCTGATAGCCCCAAACTGGCCAAGACAACACTGGTACCCACTACTGAAGAGCATGTCTCGGAACAACATGTGGCCAATACCCTGATGCCTTTGATGTTAACTCAGAACAACTACAGCATCATACATCCAAACCTAAAACGCTGCAACTGACTGCATGGAACATCACATAGCAGCAGCTAATCCAGAACTTTCACAAAGAGTTAAAGACATTATTCTTGAAGCACGCAGACCTTCAACAAGAAAGAACTATGCTGGAAAATGGAAAAGGTTTGTCATTTGGAGTACCGAAAGAGGAAAAGATGTGTCAAACATAGATATGCCTAACATTCTGGAGTATCTGGCGAACTTCTTCATTCAGGCCTGTCCTACTCCTCCATCAAGATACATGCATCAGCTATTTCAGCAGAATACAGCTTTGATCCACCTGTTTTTTCGCACCCTTTGCTCAGACAGTTCCTCAGAGGAATCAAGAATGTAAAACCTCCAAGGAAACCACCACTGCCAGCTTGGGACTTAAACTTTGTGCTAGAAAAGTTGACACTAGCACCCTTTGAACCAGCAGCAACAGCAGACCTACAACACCTGTCATGGAAAACTGCTTTCCTACTGGCAATTACTTCAGCAAGGAGGGTTTCAGAACTACAGGCCTTAATGGCAGTGCAACCCTTCCTAATCTTCCACCAAGATAGAGTGTCCTTGAGGACTAATCCTACATTTATGCCTAAGGTGGTATCCAGAGTATCTTTAAACCAGGCAATCCACCTACCTACCTTCTTTCCCAACCCACAAAACAGAGCGGAAAGAATACTGCATACCTTGGATGTACATAGACAGCTACGCTACTACTTGGACAGAACAAAAAATAGCAGAAAGACTGACCAACTTTTTGTAGCCTATGCAACAGGAAGGGAAGGAAAAGCTATTTCCAAACAGACAATCTCCAAATGGATAGGAAATTGCATACGATACTGTTACTCCTTCCATGGAAAACCAATTCCACAGAACATAAGACCTCATTCTACAAGGGCAACAGCCACTACCACAGCCTTCTTACGAGGAGTGGCAACCAAAGACATTACTGAGGCGGCTACTTGGACCTCCGTGCATACATTTGCCAAGCATTATAATTTGCCTCTTTATTCCAGATCCCGAGCAGGGTTTGCCACTGCTGTACTGCAAGGGATCCTAAACACACCATAATCTACCTTTAACCTCCTCCCTAGTTGGCTATGGTATTCTACCCACTTGTTATGACTGCAGATGCATCCATGAAGGACATAGTACAGTTTTGTACCTACCATAAATGTAGATGTCCGAACTGGATAGCATCTGCAGTCAGGATTACCCTCCCTCCTTCCCCTCTGTGGTACTCCTAGGGTGTTTACCCTCCTATAGCTAGCTGTTGGGGGGGAGTCTTTTATGGTGTATTTGTTTGTATATATGTACATATATGCTTATTGTTGTGTTTACCTCTATCTATTTGGAAACATTGGCATCTATCCAAATTCTACCCTGCAAGAGGGCTACTGGCATCTGGGGCAAGAAAGACCGAGGAAAATGGCGTCGGCTGATGCTTTTATACCCGAAGACCAACAGAGATGACGTCGGGTGGAGTGCGACATCAGCCGAAGCCGGACCCAGACTTTGGAATCCGGCCGACTGCAGGGCTGCCTGACGACAGGACAACCCACTTGTTATGACTGCAGATGCTATCCAGTTCGGACATCTACATTTATGGTAGGTACAAAACTGTACTTTCTAGCACTAGCCGTCCTAGAAGTGTCTGTTAGGCAATTTTTTTTTCTTTATGTATAGAGTTCCCATTTTCTTGTGAACTTTTATGATAGTGTTTGAAATGTGTATGCCAAATTTTAGTTTGTCAGTTATGACGCCTAATAGTTTTTGTTTGTGGTTCTGGGTAAATTTTAGTTTTATTGCTGGCTCTGATGAAGAAGGTAGATGGGAGGATAACAGGTTTGGATGGCTGGAAGACCATAAGTTTAGTTTTATTAGGGTTGAGAATGAGTTGCGAGTTTGTTAGCCAGGTTTCTATATCAGAGAAAGCTTTCTGAGTATCTATTAGAAGTTGGTTTATTGTTGTTGCGGCACACGTGAGGGCCAAGTCATCTGCATATTAGATAATAGGCACTGGAGAAGAGGCAGTATTAAGCTCATTTATAAAAATACTGAAGAGGATTTGCCCCAGGATTGAGCCTTGAGGGACTCCCAAGTGTGACCGGGAGAACTGGGGAGAGGTATTGCTCCCATTTCATTGCTTGCTGACGACAAGATAGGTAACTTTGAAACCAAGTAACAGCTGTGGAGCTAATACTAAGAATTTTTACGGTGGACAATAACCTAGCATGAGATACCGTGTCGAATGCCTTAAACATATCCAGAAAGACTGAGGAGACTATTTTACCTTCATCTCTGAATGTACTTATGATGATAGTGAAACTTAGACGAATTGTAGTAGTGCTGAGGTGTGGTCAAAAACCATGTTGTGATGTTGACACGAGATTATTATTTAAAAGATATTGAAGAAGTTAAAAGTGGAGACATCTTTCCAGAATTTTGGAGAGTGGCGAAAGTATAGCTATGGGTCTGTAGTTTGTCAATTTTGTTCCTCCTTTGTGTAGTAGAGTAATGTATGCTATTTTCCAAGTAGATGGGATATGCTGCTCTGAAAGTAAGTGATTTGTGAGTATTGACACTGGGAAGGAAATAGCTTCTGCTGTTAATTTTAAGTATTCTGTTGGAAGGTTATCTGCTGCCAAAGTTGTCGGTTTTAACTTCTTTAGTAATTTTTCAATAGTTTGTTTTGGGACAGTTTGAAATGAATCATTTATAATGTGTGTGGAGCTGGGCATTGATAATGTATTTGATTTGTTATTCTTGGTCAGTGCTAGTATTCTTTTAGTGAAAAAAATGTTGAATTGTTCAGCAATGTTGCTAGTATTATCTGGCAAATTAGGCGGGGTTGTGGTTTGACCTGGGTGAAGTATATGCTTGATTGTGTTGCAGAATTTTTGTGGATTCATTCTGTGTTTCTGTTGTAGGCTAACATAGTAGTGCTGTTTGTCTAATTTAATTTGGTGTTTGGTTCTATTTCTAAATTGCTGGTAAACTTTAACAGTTTTGGTGGGTTTTATTTGAAGCAGGTCTGCTATGCTTTGTCCCTTTGCTTTTAGAGGACTTGTGTCTCATTGGTTAGCCATTGGGTATAGTTAGCTTTAGCTTGAACTGTTCTGTACTTAAAATACTAAGGAGGGTGTCATTGAAACACTGCACAGCAGCATCTAAGGGTAGGTACTTAAGAGGGGTCCAATCTATTTTCTCAAGAATGTTAATTAGAGCCTGTGGGTTAAAGTTTTTCTTGTTGTGGACTTGGCGATAGTTGCTTAGTTTAGTAGGGTTGCTATGCTTTCTCAGTAGGTAGGTTGCAAGATGATCACTCAAGTGATCTGGTAGACAACTGGCTATTTGGTAGTTTTGAGGTTTATTAGTTAAGATGCAGTACAGTATGGATTATTTGTTCTCTTCTGTTATCAAATGATGAAAGCTTCCCATTTTCCTCGATTACCTCCATATTCCCTTTGTGATCAGCCCCCCCCCCCCAAAAAAAAAATACATACACACGTTTAGAAGACCCCTCCCCTGTTTCACTAAACTCATGCTTGGGTGCTTTGCCTCTAGGTTATCAACCTTCTTTTACATACCAGGTTAGCCCGAAATAAATCGCAGCAGATAACCCCTTGCCTCAGCATTACTATCCCCAAATCAAATGAAACTAAGGTACTGTTCAGTCCAAAAAGTGGTGATGAACTCTTTGGGGTGTGACCACCCCTCGAGAATGGTCAGTTTGATGCCGGCAAAGGAAACGGGCTCACAATGTACACTGAAGCTCTGGTTTCTAAAAAAGCTTTAAAGTACTTGTAGAGAAGTTGTGAGATTAAGTTCACTGTTTAGTAAGGAAAAATGACTACTAGGTTAAAACAAAAAGTTGACTAACTGGGGAGGAGAAATGGAGTGGAGCAGGTAGTGGGGTCCATAGGATTGTTCCATGGAACTACTGCTGGGTATGAAGCAAGACTTTTTTTATTTGGAACTTAAGGGACCAGAGCTGCACAGAGTTCCTGGAAGTTTGTAAGTAATGCAGATGCAGTCGTGCTTACTGGAACTATTGGCTAATCCCTCTTAACGTGAGTTTCCTAGATTGCATTTCTTATGACTCCAAGTCCAAAGAATGAGTGAGAGAAGAAGCCAAAACTGAAACCCTGTATGCCTCAGGAGTGTAGCCAGGCATACACAATGTAAGACTTACCAAAAGACCCTTTAGCTCCCATTTTATATGTGTCAGTGAAGTCCATGTCGTAGAGGTACAGAATCTACTTCCAAAGTAATAGTTACTTAGATACTAGTTATACTGTAAGAAGTTTTGACGATGATTAATGTGTTTGCTTCATCTTTAAATACGTACTTTAGTAAACAGAGAGAGAGAGAGAGAAAAAAAGTAACAGTATGATCTCTTTGCATAGAAAACTACAGTTTTGGTTGCTTGCACCCCACAATGTACCTGGCTATCATAAATGCACACTGTAACCAAATGACAGGTGATGATAAGCAGTGAGGTTTGATGGGTATCAGGCTAAAAACTGATACACCATTTCCAAAAGTCTGCCTATACCCTTGCATTTCTTGCCTTGTGTATTTATTGTGAGCACATATCAAAACTTCATACACTTTTTTCCTGTTAACAAGATTATATCTGCAATTAACTAAAAATTGTAAATAAAGAAAACATGATTTCAAGGGGCCACTTGGGAATTCATGGCACACTATTATTTTAGACCCCAAACTGGGAAATTCAATGGAATTTGGGATGTTTGAAAGGTATGTTCTTGATTTTCCTTGTATTTATGCACTGTCCAACCTAAAGTCTCAGCAGACTCTAGTACCTCCCAGATTTTCACAGAATGTCCAGACTTTTGCCTCATAGTTTTGTTCTTTTCCTCCTATAATTAGGATAATAAGGGTTATTTTAGAACAACTTAGCAATAACAAGAACATTAGAGTTATGAAACCTGACAAGGGGGGTGGGGTGGTACTAATGGATAGCTGGGATTATACCGAGAGAATGCAAAAAAATTTAGATATTGATAGTAGGTATCATATTATATCCATGAATTAACTGAATATTCTGTACAAAAGAATAGATTTAATACTAGAAGACAACTTGTTATAGGGGCTTATAGATGTGGAATTATATAATTTTCTTAGAGTCCCTAAACCAGTCATACCTGAAATCTTTGGTATTCCTAAAATACATAAAGTATAACAGATCCCCCAATGAGACCAATAGTTACATCTAGGGGATCAAAGACCCAACCTCTTGGCATATATGTGGATACCAAGTTAAAAAGGTTTTATTTTAACTATGTACACATCTTGATTGATTCCTGGGATTTCCTGAAGAAATTCAGCACAATACCATTTCATGAAGAATATTTATTTTTAACAGTTGATGTAAAAGATTTGTTTTCTGTAATTCCATATAAGGAAGGTATGGAATGGTTTGAAAAAATGATTACTGAGTTCAACATGCTGAACCCAGAAGAATTCAGATTAGTTTTGGAAAATATGGAATTAGTTTTAAAATATAATTTTATATATTTTCAAGGAGATATTTATCATCAACTGGACAGAGTTGCCATGGGTTCAGAATGTGCACCCATTTATGCAAATATAATAATGTTGTTTTGGGAGAAAACATATATTTTTGGGTCAAATTTTCAACAATATATAACAAGGTATTTTCGATTCCTGGACGACATTATTATTATATGGAACGGAGGAAAAGAACTAATTGAACAATTTATGGAATATGTAAATAGTAGTGCCAATTTTTTGAAATTTACATATGAGAGTAATAAAGATGAAATGCATTACTTAGATGTAATGATTATCAAAGATTATATGAAAAAAGCATATAAATCAAAAATTTTCAGAAAGAAATGTTACTCAAACTCATACCTGCATTATCAAAGTGACCATCCTTACCATATAAAAAGAAATATAGTAAAAGGACAAATGATCAGAGTATCCAGAATGACAACAGAGTTTTGTGACTTTATAAATGAATTAGACGTTGTACAGGAGATGTTTAAGGAAAGAGGTTATCCCAATAATATGGTGGAAAATACTAAAAAAGAAATAATTAAGAAACGTAATAGTAGATAAAGGCCATTATTAGTGAATGAACAGTATGACAAAGGGGTATTCAATAATGCCACCAGTATGGACACAAGTACGAATAATGAGTATGACACAAATAAGGATAATAATATGGAAACAAGTAAAACAATAGATAAGGAAATACCCTGGTTAATTTTAACTTATTATTCTGACATAGGCTGGTTAAAGAAGGGCATTAATGGGATTTGGAATATGTTCAAAACAATGCCCATGAGAATAAATATATTTCAACAGCAATTAAAATACACCTTTAGAAGAAATAGGAACCTGAAGAACATCTTAGAGAAAAAGAAGGGGCATTACTAAAGGTGAACACACATAAATGTGGGAGGTGTGCACAATGCTCATACATTGCCTGTAGAAAGGAAATTAATATACCCAGCATTAATTTTACAATTAAAAGTCATACTTATGCAAGTTGTTACACAAAAGGAGTGGTTTATTTAGCTTACTGTCAATCATGCTGGGGATATTATATAGGCAAGACAGAAAGACAACTGAAAACCCGTATATATGAACATATCAGGGACATTAACAAAAAGAATGAGAATAATGCACTTTATAGGCATTCAACAATTTGTCAGAATATGGATATAAAATTTTGGGTACTGGAGGTAGTGAAACAAAAGGAAAGGAGAGGCGATTGGGAAACTTTCCTGGAATACCGAGAGATGATTTGGCAGATTAGATTGGACTCTTGTGTATATCCAGGAATGAATGACCATATTTCAATCAAACCTGCCTTAAAAATATTGGCATCAAATCTTGTTAGAAAGAAGAAATGAGAAGTTTTTTTTATTAATTATTTTTTATTAATTATTATAGAATTTGTAGATAGGTAGTAGTTTATATAGTTATTACGTTGTCATGACTGGGTGGTAAATAGCAAAGTGCATTTAGAGAACACCTTTTAGTAACATACCAGTATTATTTTAATTATTTAGAGATTATTCCTTGGCACAAGGACATATATATATATATATATATATATATATATATATATATATATATATATATATTAAACATATAAAATAATATTTAATTTTTACATACGTTTTTTAAAATTCATGTATTTATGAAACTTTTTAGGATATTTAGTATATTTATATAATTTTTGATTTTATTATACATACTGTTTAAAAGATATTTAATCAACATATTTAATGTATAAGGTGACTAACAAAAATTTGTAAGGTATTTTTATATACAAAAAATTTTTTACATATATAGATTTTTTTAAGAAGTAAACAATATATATGTTTTTCGTAATAGGATTTGTTACACATATCAACAACAATATGAAGAAAATTGTTGCCCATATTAACTGCCTTCAAGATTTTATGGTTTGTTTATGTTTATGTATATGAATTCATTTGTATGGAAGTATGTTCTTTATATATTTTTTTATATATTTTTAATATACATGTATTTAATTTATATTTATATGTATATTTATCAACATAAAAATATATATATATATATATTGTATATATTGTGTGTATGTATATATATATATATATATATATATATATATATATATATATATATATATATATATATATATACCCTGAACCCTTCCTATCTGAGGAGGATTCAGACTTGGAGAACTTTGGCTCAGGGGAAGGACCCTCATACACATCCTTTGAGGAATCAGATTCTGAGGAGAACCTTCCCTCAGTTTCACCTTCCGGGGATCAAACATTTGGGGAAACTCTTCATGCTATCAGACAGCCTTTTCAATGAGAAGTACAAAATTACCCCCAGACCAAGAAGAAGGTTAGGGATTTCTTGGACCTCCCCGAGCACAAACCTTTAGCTATCCCTCCCATTTTGGAAGTGGTAGAGGATGTTCTTTGGGATGCCTCCATGAATCCTGACTATCTTCTCCTTGTCCCTAGCAAACCAGACAGATTTTACAGGGTGCATGACACCCATAAATATCTGTTAAAGAATCCTTCTTATCCAGAAGTTGATACTCCAGGGCCTAAAGGAGCTAGGGACAGTGTCTTCAAGAATCTCCTGCCCACAGACAAGGAGAGTAGGGTCCTAGACAGGTTTGAAAAGAAGGTATACACCTCTGCTACTCTGTCTGTGATCAAGTATCAGTAAACCATCCTGGATCAACACAATCACAAATTTGCAATCGTGGAAGATAAGTAAAATATGTTTCTAAGGAACGTTTGGACTTGAGTCACTACAATTTCCAGGTGGCCAAACACTCTCTACGTTGTGGCTATGATGTTATGGAGGGATCCTGCAGAGCAGCTGTCACTTGTTCAGTAATTAGGAGAATGCATTAGTTATTAGGAGGCTTAGGGAGCAATCTCTCCCTGATCATGTAAAGGCTAACCTCTTGGACACTCCCCTTGACAAAGACAGACTCTTTGGACCAAGAACTGAAGCAGTACACAGAAAGATGGAGGACAAGGCAAAGTCCATGGAAACAGTTAAGGACTTCCTGCAAGTACAACCACCTAGGTTCAGCTGGAACTTTTCAGCAAACCATTAGTCTTTTCCTACCCAGCCTAGGAGTAGACAGAGAAGGCCCCAAAAGAACATAGCTTCCAGGCAAAGGTATCAACAGCAGAGGTCAAGGCATTGGACCTCTGAAACACCCAGGCAAGGGAGTTCTAGGTCACAGCCCCCAGCCAGAGAGCAATTAAAACTCTCTCCCACTGCTCCACCCTCCCACCACCATCCCAAAAGTAGGAGGAAGACTCTCTCTTTTCCTTCAAAACTGGACTCTCATTACTTCAGATCAGTGGGTTCTAAATATTATTGCAAATCATTACATACTCACTTTCAAAGAGCCTTTAGTTTACTCAGGTTTACTAGATGTACCCTTAAATAAAAAAACTCAGGCTGTCCAATAGACACCGATTTTATGTTCTCAGGGAGCAGTGGAGCCAGTTCCAGAGGAACAAAAAGGAAAATACTTTTATTTAAGGTTATTCCTAGTTCCAAGAAAAGAAGACTCTTGGTGTCCTATTTTGGACCTGTCCAACTTAAACAAATTCCTTCTGATACCAAAGTTCAAAATGCTGACATTTCCAAAATTACTGCCCATGATAATGCCTTAGTCCTTCATGGTCTTAACAGACCTAAATAATGCCTACTTACACATTCCTGTTCAAAAATCACACAGAAGCTTTCTTCGCTACAGAGCAAGCTGTTGTCATCAGTTTTCAGCTTGCCCTTTGGGTTGTCTACTGCTCCAATTGTTTTCACAATGTGCTTGACACTGGTCATTGCTTACTGCAGAAGCAAAGGGGTCCAGATGTACCCTTACCTGGATGATTGCCTAATACAAGCTGCAGAGATGCCAACGATCAGCAATGATTTGAAATTCACAGAGGACCTCCTAACCTCTCTAAGGTTCACTCTAAACCTCAAGAAATCCAGCCTGGTCCCATCCAAACAGATAGTCATCCTGTGAGTTCTCCTGCCTCCTCCTTTCAGAGCCCCCCCCCGCCCCCTGGATAAGGTCGCCTTTTTAACAGGTTACTTCCTACAGTTTCAGGACAATCAAAGCAGCACAGCCAGGGAATTCCTCAGAGCACTGGGGTACATGGCATCCTGTATTCTCATGGTACCCCTGGCCAGGCTGCACATGAGGAAACTGCAGTGGTACTTGAAGAGCATGTGGGGCCAGACCGCTCAATCCCTGGATGCCCAAATACCCTTGATACCTTGCTCACACAGGAGTTTGCATGGTGGATACAGGCTTGTACCCAAAATCAAGGCCTACCCTTCAGATTCTTGCCCCAGGGCCAAGTCCTCACCACAGATGCCTCGGAGACAGCATGGGAGGCCCATACCCAAAACCTCCAAACTCAAGGATTAGGGCCCATTCAGCACAGAAAGAGGCACATCAAGTGGAAAGAAGTCTTGGCAGTACAAAACAGTTTACTGGCTTTTAAGGACAGATGGGACCCAGGGGGTCCTAGTAATACAAACAGACAATACCACAGTCATGTGGTGCATAAATAGGAAGGGGGGCATGCATTCCTACTCCATATGCTGTCTAGCCATGCAAATCTGGGAGACAGAACAATGTCTAGTCCTACACCTCATGGCACAATACCTGCTGGGTGAAAAGAATACCCTGGCAGACCACCTCAGCAGGAATCTGACAGACCCCCATGAGTGGCATCTCTATCGAGAAGTCTTCCAGTTCATAACACAGTGATGGGGGGGGTCCCATAGGTGGACATATTTGCCAGCAAGGATAGCACTCACCTGAAGAAGTTCTGCATCAGGACAAGGCAGACATCTGCGTGGAGATCAGATGGCTTAATTTCATAGGTAGGTACTAGGCTATCAGCCCAAGGGCCTATGTAAGCCTAGCCAACAAGGTTCCCTGGCTTACACCACCCAAGAAAGTTATTTTCCTGTGCCACTGTTGAGCAGAGACACAGAAGTGATCCCCGGGGTGTATTTACTATTTCCCATCCACTCATCAAGATTTTTCTTGAAGAGTGCTAATGAAGAACTTTGCTTGACATAGATGGGTAGCCTGTTCCAGAGTATGGGAAGTCTCTGGGACAGGAATCTATTCCTCCAGCATGTCCTGTTTATTGTGTTGACAAGGTTTAGGTCCCTAGAGCGTGTAGCTTGGAGGGATTGGGATTTCTTTAGGTGCAGCATGTCCAACAGCTCTGGGTTTGACATAGCTTTATATGTTAGGCAGAGATCATATCGGAGTAGGCGATATGCTATGGAGTAAAGCTGGAGTTTTTTGAGACGGTCAGTGTAGGGCATTTGTTTGAGGCCAGTAATCCTCTTTGTGAGGTACTTCTGTGGCCTTTCCAGCTGCTTCAGATGTCTTGTGAGGTACATTCCAAAATGGGCATTGTACTCTATAATGGTTCTAATGAGTGTTGAGTAGAGAGGAACAATGACCTCTTTTTTCCTGGATGAGAACCTTTTTATGATGAGGTGTGCCATGTAGAAGGACTTCCTGACTACTGTGATGATGTGACTATCAAAGGAGAGACTACTGTCCACCTGGGTCCCAAGGTCTCTTATCACACATTCGGTGTTAAGTAGATTGCTGCCTATGTGGTAGTTCATGGGTACAGAGTTTTTATCAAAGGGGATGACACTACACTTTTTGGCATTGAGCTTGAGGCCATGGCTCTGGCACCAGGAATCTGTCTCAGCGAGCCCCTTCTGTAGGATGTCCACATCATTTGCGGACTTGACTATGGCTCCTAGTTTGCTGTGAACTTCATTAGCCAGAGGCCTTCTGTGTTAGCCTGTACTTCAGAGAAGTAGATACCAAACAGGAGAGGTCCCAGGACGGAACCCTGTGGTACTCCATTTGTCACTGCTTTGAGGTCAGATTTGGAGTCGGCAACTTTTACAGTGTGGGTACTGTCAGTGAGCCACTTGGCAACCCATCTTGTGACATAGGGATTTATACATAGTTTAGTGAGTTTAGCTATAATTCCAGAATGGGGGATGGTGTCGAAAGCCTTGTTGACGTCAAGATAGGCGTGAACCACCTTACCTTCATCTACGGCTTTGCTGACTGCCTCAAAGAAGTCAGTCAGGTTCAGGAGACATGATCTGCCTTTCACAAACCCAAACTGGGTGGGATCCAGAGATTGGAGGCTACCAATGTCTTTGTTTATGAGTTCCATGATGATACGTTCCATGGCCTTGCAGACCAGGCTCATCAGGCTAATAGGTCAATAGTTCCTGGGATCAGTGGTGGCTCCCCCTTTGTGGAGTGGGATAATTGTTGCTGTGTGCCATTCAGTGGGCACAAAGTCTGATGCGAGGCTATTATTGAACACGGTGCTTAAGTGGGGAGCCAGTTCTTTCCCATGGATGCTATGTTTTTGGCTTTAGAGAGTGCAGCTTTTACCTGCGTAGTTGTGATTACAGGGACTCTGCATTCTTCCTGTATAGATATGGACCCTTTAGGTGGCGAGGGGGGGGGGTTAAAGTTGGAACTGAACTTATCTGCCAGGATGTTGGCAATATCAGTTGGTTCTGTAATTTTCATGCCTTTGTGCTGTAACTCAGAGCAGATCTGGGTGTTGCCATCAAGATTCTTTACATAGCTATAGAATGCTTTGTGGTTGTCCTTAGAATTAGTGGTGATTTTGTTTTCATAGCTAGCTTTGGAGGATCTTATAAGGGATCTCAGCTTCTTACTGAGGCTGACCAGGGAGCTCCTCCACTCATGGGATTTTACTCTCTTTTGCAACAGTTTCTTCCTTCTGTTGTACAGTTTGTTTATGGCAGGGGACCACCAGATTGGCTTCCTTTTTTTGGAGGATAGCGTCTTGGTTCTGTTTGGGATAGCACGATCCATGCGCTCGTGTAAGTGCTTATAGAGTGCATTTGTGTAGGATTCAGCAGTTGTAACTGTATTGTCCATCTGCATGGGTGTCATGAAGTTCACCAGTTCTGTCTTAAGAAGCATGAAGTTGGCTTTGGAGAAATTTTTTACCATGGTTTCCTTAATGGGAGGTGGGAGCAGGATGTGGATATCAAGGGTGATTAGCTTATGGTCAGATCGGACCAACGAGGAGTTGACTTCAGGTGTGGAACACCAGTCACTTATGTTGGTAATGACTAGGTCTAGGATATTGTTGCAGACAACGAACACAGTATCCAGAAAATCTTTTAATAAAATCTCTGACGTCTCGGCCAAAGCCTTCAAGGATATTGTTGCCCCTGGTGGGGGTGTGGATAAGTTGATCCAGGGCATTGGAGTTTATGAATTCCAGAAAGCGTTGAGCTAAGGAGTTGGTACACGAGTAGTTTTCCCAGTTAATGGTGGGGTAGTTGAAGTTGCCCATTATTAGGGTGTTTGGTTGAACCCTAATATTTTCCAGTACATCAAGAAAAGAGGAGTGGAAATCCTAGGGCATGGTGGGGTATCTGTAGCAAGCTACAATTTGGATTGCAGTTTTGCCCAGAGTTAGTTGCACTTGGATAACCTCGGATGCATTATGCTGAGCAACTAGCCTGGAGGTGTGGATAATCCTTAATGATTATGTTTCGGTCCAGGTTACATGGCCAAAACATGTGGTATGAGTTATAGCCTGGTAGTGCAGGGGTGCTCTCTGCAGCCTTGAACCAGGTCTCAGTCACTGCACAGATATCGATGTTCTCCATTTTAAGGAGTGCCTCGAGTGAGTGCATTTTGAGATTTAGACTTCTAGCATTGAGTAGCATTACCCTCAGTTTTTGCTTGCCTGTTCCTGTTATGGTGATGAATTTATTATTTGAACCTTGCTTAAAAAAGGCACAATAGGGGCAGCAAGAGCCTTAGCCAGTATCAGGAATCACAGGGGCGACAGGTGCAGGTCATCTGTGGCAAAGCATCGTGGTCTGTCGACCATGTCATCCCAAGCAGAAAGATACTGGATCCCCTTGGAATGACACCAGAAGCTTAGACAATTGTTGAAGTCAATCATTTTGTCCTTGTAATGCGGTATCCTTCTGGGCGATGGCAGAATGATACTCAGGGTTAGGGTCATACCTGCCTGGGCTACAAGATTGGAGAGCTCGTCCATGTCTCTTTTCATGTAGTCCAGGGAGGTATGTGTCAGGTCATTCACACCAACATGGACAATGTCAGAGTCATATTTGTACTTGTTTTGGAGTGACCTGAGTGCGTGGGTTATGTGGTGGATTCTGACACCTGACAGGCAGCTGACAGTAACCTTCTCCTTGTTTAGCCTGGTGAGTGGGACATCAGTGTGCCTGACTATAGAGTCACCTATGACTAGTGTGTTGGGTACGTTGTTTTGCCTTATTGGCTGTGGTTGAGTGGCACACTGAGTCTGTGGGCTATGTGTCATTTGGGTTGTGTTGGGGGATGGAGGTTGCTTGCGTTTCTGCTTTGGAGGTCTCTGTTGCTTAGACAGATTATTATTGAGAGCCTCCGCAAATGTTTTTGTGTTACTATGTGTGGATTTTGGTGGTGTAGATTTAGTGAGACTATGTGATGAGTGTGGTGTGGTGCAAATGTTTACCTTCTCCTCATGACTGTCAAGTTCAGTCTTGGTTGGAGAAAGCTTTACCTCCAGTTTGGCTGGATAAGTGCATCTCTCACAGGCTGTAGTGTTGGGTGGTAGGAGGAGAGGGTTGTCTGTGTACAGGAGGCAATTTCTACATTGCCTCAAGATGCCCAGATAAATCAAATAGACAGGAGAGAACACTGGGAGCTGACCCTTGGACATGCCTGAATAAAAAACTATTTTCCTCTAGATAAGTGAGGAAAGTGAGTACAAGAGCTGTTTTTCTCTAAGCAAATGAGAAAAGTAAGTACAAAAACTGTTTTCCTCTAGATAATGAGGAAGATTGAGTGCTATAGTAATTAGTAGCTTATTTAGTGCTTACAAGTTCTAAACAAGTGCTGAGCATGAATAAGCAAATTTAAGTGCTAAAACTAAGAATCTGTATCTGCACTAGATGAGTTACGGGACAGAAAGAAGTGCAAATGCAGGCTTTTAAATCAGAAAGTTGAGAAAGATGGAAGAGATTCCCCAAACGGCCAATAACTACAATCTGTGGGCCAGAACCATGTGGTAGACAGGTTACCTAGTGCTTACCACTCCCACTGATAAGCTAGAAGTCTTCCCTCCAACACAGAAAGGCTTGGGGGGGGGGGGGGCTCAGAAGCTTACATACAGTCCTGGATACAGCAAATCTGTATCTGGTACACTAGTTACAGGAAAGGTAGGAAACAGGCTTACAGTTTTTTAACAGAAAAGTAGCAAAAACAGTAGTAAAAACAATTTACATGCAGTGCAAGCTAGCACACTTGAGTATGTAGCAATATTAGACCAAACACAGTTTAAAAAATGCAATTAAATTAAAAAGGGCTAAAAGCAAGTGCATAAAGAGTTTATTAGGTAGAATGTGATGAAGAGATGGGACGGGGGAGTGTCCCAGATCAAATCTACAGTGGGGTGGGCAAAAGCCACCAAATTTAAATTACAAACCAGAAATAAGGAGGGTTGGTGGGACAAAACAGTTTCAACAGAGATCTAAGCAACAACTAACAGTACAAACTCCAAAACCAAAAAAATATACTCAGGTTTGCATATTTGCAGATCAGTCTCTCAGAACAGTGAGGCAATAGTTTCAACAGAGATCTATGCAACAATTAAACTCTATAACCAAAAAAAGTATACCCAGCTCTGTATATTTGCAGATAGTCTGGAAGGCAGTCTCTCAGAGTCTCTCAGGCTTCTCCTTCCCTTGGACAAACCTCATCATTTATGCCTTCCCACCATTACCCTTGTTGTCTCTAGTGCTTTTGAAGATTAGCTAGGACGACCCAAAGGCCATCCTGGTAGCACCAGAGTGGCCCAAGCAGCACTGGTACCCTCTACTCGAGCTCACGAGTCAAAAGCCTTTGATGTTACCACAGAGGGTGGCCTCCTCACCCAGAACAAGGGGAGGATTGTGCACCCCAACCTTCAGATACAGACTGTCAGCTTGGTTTATTCCACAATGCCCTATATCATCTCCAACTTGAGTCAGCAGGTACATACCATCTTAAGAGTCTAGAAAACCTAGCACAACAAAGTCGTACTCATATAAATGGAAAAGATTCTCAGTTTACTGCTAGAAGCACCAGCTTCAACCAAATTCTGTCAACATTTCTAACATTTTGGAGTACCTGGTTAACCTAGTGGAGAAAGGTCTGTCTTGTTCCTCCATCAGGATACATGCCTCAGCCTTCTCTGCCCACAACCCTAGTCATCCACAAATTTATTTTCACCCCTTGCTGAAACAGTTTCTTAGGGGAGTTATTCGCATTAGGCCCCCCTGGAGAAAACTCACTCCTCCTTGAGACCTCAACGTTGCCATAGAAAAGTTAACTTTGCCTCCTTTTGAGCCTGCAGCCTCCACCACCTTAAAATTTCTTACCTGGAAAACAGCCCTAGTACTGGCTATAACTTTGGCCAGATGGGTCTCAGATTTGCAGGCCCTAATGACAGTGGAGCCTTTCATTATCTTCCACAAAGACAGGGTCTCCCCGAACTAATCCTTCCTTCATGCCTAAAGTGGTTACTAATATGTCTCTGAATTAGGCCATTCATCTACCTACCTTCTTTCCCAAACCTCAATACAGAGGGGAAAGATTACTGCTCTATTTGCATGTACATAGAATGCTACGCTTCTACCTGAACAGGACTAAATCTTTGAGGAAAACAGACCAGTTGTTCATTACCTTTGCCCCAGGCTCGGAAGGAAAACCAGCTTCTAAACAAACCATTTCCAAGTGGATTTCCCACTGCATCTCTTTCTGTTACAGCCACCATGGGAAAAAATCCTGATTTAATTAAATTACATTCTACTAGTGCGAAAGCTACCACTACAGCTTTCCTCAAAGGGGTTCTCACTAAAGACATCTTGGAGAAAGCCGCTGCAGTCCTGCAGGGAATCCTATCCTCTCCTTATCTCCTTCCATCCTCTGTAAAGCTTTGAGAATCTTCCCAACAGTTAGGACTGCAACAATGAAACACAAAGAACATAGTACAGTTGTGTACACTTACTATAAATGTAGATGTTCAAGTGTATTCACTGTTGCAATCTTCTTTCCCTCCCTTCTACCCCCTCAGTCTACTAGGTAGGCTACTAGAATCAGCAAAGGACCCTACATCTCCAAACCTTGGTTTGGGTCTGCTCTCCCTTGGTTCACTTTAGGTACACTTGGGGGCTCCTTGAGTCCAGTCTACCTTGGTACTCCTAGGATACACTTGGATGCTCCTTCTAAGTGGGTCAGTAAAATACTGAAGTGATGACGTAGGCTGACTCCCTTTATATCTGAGTGTACTGATGTTAGTAAAGGCTTCCGCCAGCCAGGGATGTGAAAACAGTTTTCTCTGGTAGTTGGGCTAGCCAAGGGCTTTCACAACAGGAAATCCCAACAGTCAGGACTGCAACAGTGAATACACTTGAACATCTACATTTATGGTAAGTGTACACAACTGTACTTTTTCTGGTAAGCCTCTGCAGATTTAAGTCATTAAATAATGATGGACATTTGAGGTTTGCACTTAATATCCTTCAGAAAAATGCATGACAACAAAAAACCTCCTATTGCAGTAACTTTCTAAGTTTATAACTGCAGTCAAGTCTGTGTCTATTTTTGGACTTTTGTTCCCCTATTATTTTGGGCTTTGTCTAGGTTTTTGCATTAACAGCCTCTAATGCCAAGGAGATAAAAAACACCAACAGGGAAAAGCCATTGCATTTCCCAAACAGCACTCATGTATTGTGCAAGCAGTGGAACATAACTCCCATATGCTTGCGCTGCACATCAGCAGACATGGAAGAAGGCAGAGGGACACTACAGTACCATTATACAAAGACATAATTTAAGAAAAGTAAGAAGCAATTTATTTCTTAAATAATGTCCTTGTATAATAGTAATAATCCATGACATTGGGTGTGGGTATTAGTACTGCGGTGGTGGTGCTGCGGTAGCGTTGTCGCCTTAGTTAGACGTTGCTCGTTTGATTCTCAGAGCGTCTTCTGTGTGGCGACATACGTGAATGGGCGTTCCTTCGTTGAAGGTTGTGTGTTAGGCCCGGCAAGCCAGCACATAAAACTCTACTGCCAATCATTAGCGGACCGGAGTTCCGCTGTGGCGACCCCTAACCGGGAAAAGCCGAAAGACACAAACAAACAAAATTGGGTGTGGGTATTACAGGATTAACCCATGGTCGACTTTGTTAAATCATTCTGGCTTCTCCCTCATGATTAAGCTACTCCAACTATGGGTTATTCCTGTGATACCCACACCTAGTTGTGGGTTATTGCTTAAAAGGAAAACAAAATGTATTTCCAATGTAAATGAAGTTCTGAATATTGTAAATGAGATTAAAGAATGGAGATGGGATCTTCAGAAAACAGAAGTAGAAATTTTCATGAAAACTGAATTTTGTGATCAGTGCATGCTGAATAATGATGACGAAGAGGGATGTGATTTAACAGTAGGGAGGAATTGAGCAACTTGGATAATGTTACAATGAATTAAAATTGTTAAAAAGAAAACATATTTACAGCATGACTAATGATGGATACTGTTATTAGTATTTTTCTTTTCTGTTAGTGTATGCAAGCTCATGTTACAGTTTAAAATATGATGATTTAATCAAACCTTAAAAGTCTGTAACAAGGACAGTTCAGAAATCCTTTGACTAGTACTGTTTATCACCTCCTCCCTCATCATCCCACCCCCACCTGAAATAAAAAAGACCACAGTAAAGAACTTCTCAAAAGCCGACTTCACACTTCTAAAGACTAGTGTGGTCTCCTTTCAGGCCCCGAGCGGAAAACAATACTCAAGCCGCTGAATCACTTACAAACGCCTTCTACCAGCACCTGCAGGACTGCATGGATAAGGCAATCCCAAGCAAAACAAAGACTCTTTGTACCAAAGGCAAGCGTCCAGTCTGGTGGACCCCAGCCATAAACAAACTCTACAACAAAAGGAGGAAGCTACTACAAGATAGAGCAAAATCCTTAAAAGGTAAGACACCCTTGATCACTATAAGTAAAAAACTAAGAGCTCTCATAAAATCATCCAAAGCAAATTTCGAGAGAAAAATAGCTAAAGACTCAAAAGACAATCATAAGGCCTTCTTTAGCTATGTTAGAAACCTAGGAGGAAACTCTCAGATATGCTCAGAACTAGTTCAAAATGATGTGAAGATTACTGATCCTACAGACATTGCCAACATACTGGCCGACAGGTTCAGTGCAAACTTCTCCCCCCCCTCCCCCCCAAAAGGAGAGATATCTATACCAAATGAGTGCAGCCCCCAAACATCTCCAGCGCCCAAGTGAGAACTGCTCTCTCCAAAGCAAAAAACACAGCATCCATGGGACCCGATGGTGTCCCCGGCTGTGTGCTCCACGAACTCAATGAGGAATTAAACCCACAGCTAGGACAGCTGTTTAATCAAAGTCTTACCTCTGGATACATACCCAGGAGTGGCGCACTGCAACTGTGGTCCCACTTCACAAAGGCGGTGCCTCCACAGACCCTGGAAATTACCGGCCCATTAGCTTGACAAGCCTTATCTGCAAAGCCATGGAGAGGATCATAATGGACCTCATAAATAAAGACATAGGGAATTTGCAGACTTTGGATCCAACCCAGTTTGGCTTTGTCAAAGGCAGATCATGCCTTTTAAACTTGGTTGACTTTTTCGAAACAGTCACCAAAGCCATTGATGAGGGAAAGGCAGTCCATACAGCCTACCTCGATCTGGCTAAGGCCTTGTATACAATACCCCACTCGGGTATCATTGAAAAACTCATCAGCTTAAATGTTAACCCATACATCACAAGATGGGTTGCAAACTGGCTGAGTGACAGAACCCACAGGGTCAGAGTTGCTGGCGCCATGTCAGACTCAAAGCCTGTCACAAGTGGTGTCCCACAGGGCTCAGTCCTGGGCCCACTCTTGTTTGGCATCTACTTTTCAGTACAAGCAAACACAGGAGGGTTATGGCTGACAAAGTTTGCAGATGACTGCAAACTGGGCGCCATAGCAGAAAACACATCTGACACAGATATCCTTCAGAAGGGTCTCACAGAAATGGATAACTGGTGCCAGAGCCACGGCCTAAAGTTAAATGCCAAAAAATGCATAGTCATACCCTTCGGGAAAAACAAGGTTACCCCTAGCTACCAAATAGGTGGCAATCCACTGAGCACAGAAGAAGTTATCAGGGACCTGGGGACCCAGGTTGATAGTAGTCTGTCATTCGACACCCATGTAGCTAAAGTAGTTAGGAAGTCCTTCTACATTGCCCACCTTATCATGAAGGGATTCTCATCTAGATCAAGGGAGGTCATAGTCTCCCTTTACTCATCACTCATCAGACCAATGATTGAGTACAATGCCCCATTCGGAATGTATCTGACCCGACACTTGCAGCAGCTGGAGAGGCCGCAAAGTTCCTCACCAAAAGGATAAAGGGTCTCAAAAATCTGTCCTATGCTGCCCGACTGAAAGAACTCCAGCTCTATTCAGTCGCTTACCGCTTGCTCAGAGGTGACCTTTGCCTAACATACAAGGCCATGTCAAACCCAGATTTGATGAATATGCTTCACCTCAAAAATCTAGATCCATCAGAGCCACAAGGCGGAGACTTAAACCTCGACACGGCTATTAATAGGGCGTGCTGGAGGGATAGATTCATCACCCAAAGACTCCCTATGCTGTGGAACAAAATCCCGGTACATGTGAGGCAGAGCACCTCGCTGGCCTTGTTCAAGAGAAATCTTGACCAATGGATGGGAGATCGCAGATATACCCCAGGAATTACCTCAGTGTCACTGCTCGACAGAGGCACAGCAAAATAATGGGTATAGTTCCCCATACTAAAGGGGTGGCGTAAGCCACAAAACAATGGGCTAGGCTTATAAATGCCCTCGGGCAGATAGCCTAGTATGAACCTATGAACCTATAATCAGATAACTTTATTCAGTTGCTAATGTAATCAATATTGTGATCACCCCCATCTTATTATCTTTAAAACAGGTAAGCTCTTTATTGTACTTTCTTATTTACTTGTGACAGAAAAAAGTTTTCTTAGAGTGTAGTAATTTTAACCATAATTTCCCCCAAAGGCTCCAAACATTTTACTTAAACAACGGATACCATGTAATGCTTAACTCACTAGAAATTCAAAATATATTTAGGGGATTCTGATCATGTTGATTCTGAAGAGAACTTTTACGTTCCTTATATGTTAAAGACAAAGGAGTTCTGAACTGTCCTTGTTACAGACGTTTAAGGTTTGATTAAATCATCACATTTTAAACTGTGATACGAGCTTGTATACAATAATAGAAAAGAAAAATGCTAATAACAGTCTCCATTGATGCAGTCAGCGTTATAGTTCAGGATATAATTTAGAAAATTTCAAAGAATAACAACAGAGACAATTCATTGCTCTTTAAACAGCGTAACACATTCATTGATAATTAGTTCCGTA
Source organism: Protopterus annectens (assembly GCF_019279795.1). Taxonomy (NCBI): domain Eukaryota; kingdom Metazoa; phylum Chordata; order Ceratodontiformes; family Protopteridae; genus Protopterus; species Protopterus annectens. The sequence goes on along the minus strand of NC_056747.1, from coordinate 624,979,100 downwards.
TTAAGAATAATCATTTCTCTTGGCAAATAAGTATGGAAGCAGCAAGCTGAATGAACTGATATAATGAGTCACCATGCCATACTATAATAATATTGTTCACATTTCTCACTTAATAGCAGCTTTTGTACAGTTATGCTTCTAGTCATCTCTGAGGTAGTCTTAAAGAATATTACATTGGGCAACTGCTATCCCTTGTAACCACTTAAAACCACTCTCTTCTTCCTAAACAGACCCCAGCTGCTCAGTTTGCTCCCCTATTACTAGGGATTCAGAAAAAGGCTCCGCTCTTGACATAATTGTCCAATGCAGGTCACTGCATTACTGTGATGATAAGAAAATGTGATTCAGAAACTGCTATAGCTGCAGTGAAAACAACCTCATGGTCCTGTCATGAGCATGCTTTTGAATCTCACACTAGCACAATCAGAGCTGACCTTTCTAGTGTTCCCCTTAGTGGCCTATGCATCACATTGGCAATGGCACTATCCAACACACACACACACACACACACACACACACACACACACACACACACACACACACACACACAGTCTATATTAGATCACCGAATGCTTAGGTAAGCGAACGGTGATTAATTGACCCCATATAAGCAAGGGGGAAAAAATAGCTTTTCCAAAAAAAAAAAAGCACATTAAAACATGAGATTAAGTGGGGAGCTTTGACCCCCACACCCCCGACATGGGGGCTGTGCCCCCCACACCCCCTCTACTTATATATACCAACTCCGAGATCACACTACAGTGCCGAAAATGGCAAAGTACCGAAGTGGCCAAGCAAATTCTTTCCCAGGAAGAATTCACTTAGATGCCACTTCGAAACATGCATCTTCGGTCTGCTGATAGGAACCCCACACACACACACACACACACACACACACATATATATATACACACACACACACACACACACACACACACATCCAGACTCCAGATTCCCTACTTAACAACCCCCCCATGTGACATCCCAGGCCGACAAAAACTCACACTTGCACACGCATTCGTGTAGCTTCATTCATGCCCCTACAGACAGACATTTTCATTCATTTGCACACAGTAACACACCTCTGACTCCCTAACATTTTCAGTGACCTTACCTGAACAGCATGTACAGTGGTCACTTTTTCCTCCAAAAGTGAAACTATGTGGCCGAACAATGGTCTGAATCACTTGGCCAGGCAAATTGGGAGCTGGTGATGTTTCTGGAGGAGAACACCTGTTTAATTAACATTTGCTGGTCCCCTGGATTACTGCATTTTCATGCAGCTTTGCCTGTGAGACTGCCCTCAATGCTGAGATCCTCACATGGTGAAAATCTCAGTGGTGGAGTCATTTAAGAATTGAAAAGGCTTAGCATGATGTGAAAATTGCTTAGCTAAGTTTTTCCCATTGCAGTAAACCTTTCTGAATTCCTGCCAATGTCTACTCTGTGGAGTCTTATGTAAGAAGCACTTTTACTGAATCTAGAACACTGAATGACACTCCATCTGCAAAACTCAGTCCATTTCAGCTGTATTTAACAAACAGCATAGTAAATAGGCATCACTCTGACCCACGGTAGGTCAGGGAATATGTTGACTCAATACAAGCATTAGATTCCTTAATATATGTGGTAGGACTTCCTTGAATTCTGCAAAGAATTTGGCTCCATTGGAGAAGAACACCTTAAGATAAGCTATATAGAACTTCTATTGCAAGCCCTTGGCTCTGCATTCCCTCATTGTTGGCAAGGATTGAGCATGCCTTTGCCTGGTGGGATCAGAATAATAATTCTTGACAAAACCCATGTATTCTCCACATTTGCATGCTTTACCAAGTTTGTGTGTCAGAGACAGTAGTTGTTTTGAAGTTTTAATCCTTATAGATCATATTTGTTTCTTTCCAGCAGACTTTGTTGTTGTATACATTCTGTGTGCTTTTTTTTTGTGAATCGTGCTGTCTGTGTGAGGCTAGATCATCTTGCCAGATGCATCTGGATAAGCCTGGCATATTTGGATCCCTCCATAATCTCTACCTCTTCTACTGTTCACAGAATTATCTGTCTTCCAGATCAGTTTGTTTTTTTTTTGTCAGCTGTTCTGCTCTAACTTCCAAACTTGCCACTCTATCCTGCAGGCTCTTATTTGCTTGCTTGGAATTCCCAGCTGTACCCAAATGACCAGAAAGAACAGAATCAACTTTCACTTGGCTTGAAAACGTTTTGGCCTAAAGTCTTCAGTTTTAGTGTCCATTTTGCAGTCCTTTTTTATAGTGAAGCAAATGAATAACTAGGCTACTAATTCAGCATCACCGCAGACTCCAAATCAAAAGGAATTTAGCAAACCTGGCTAAGTGGTCACCAGTTGTCATGGAGAGCTGCTGCTGGAACTTGCTACTTTCTGCTTTTGTTTACTCATGTAGAGAATTGAATGTATCTAGCTGGTTAAACTTATTCAGACATAACATTAAAAGAACTGTTTTTTCTTTAGCAATTCTTAGTAATTCAATATAATTTATTGCTGGAGAAGAGGGAGATGCCAAGAGAGTGTTTTGACATTAGACACATAGTGGAAGTCCACTTCACAAAAATTTTTATAACAGCAGCAGATAAAAAGTCTTACAACAGCTTAAATTTTAGAATGAAAGGACTATATAACCAACAAATGTTCCAGTCTGCTGATCTGTCATTGCCTCTTTGCTATCCTTGTAGCTCCCAACCTGTAGTTATCTATTGTTGAGGAAAGAATTAAAAAAAAATTCTTTGCAAAGTTTATTCTTTTCCCTCTTTGACAATAGATTACTACAAATAATTGGGTATTTCAGACAAGTCAACAAGATTATTCGCTAACATTTTTTCAAATATTATTGATGTAACTTGTTCTACAAATGCCTTCTCATTAAGCATAATATGCCTTAGAAATAATGGAAAAATTGGTCAAAGATTGCAGTGCAGGGGGTACCACTACATAAACTGTTGGTAGTATCCAAAAATAGACAACACCTCAAGATCACTCCTAGATCCATCAAATCTGAACATTTTAATAGAATAATTTTAAGAATGGTAACTGAGTATTGTACTTCCTTCACGGAGTAGTTTTACATGACAGCTCTGGACGGAGATGCTTATTTTCATGTTTCAAAGAGACCCTCTCCCAAAAAATTGTCAGGCATTTTCAGTGAGGGTAAAACTCAGTGGCATTTCAGAAAACTCTGGAATCAGGATAGTGATTGATTTGAAATTTTTTTTGCTGCAAAGAGAATGAATTCCTTCACTGGGCAGACATACCACTGCACTGACACTTCTTCCAGCTTCAGAAATAAACAGTTTAACACCAGAATGCAGTTATGCTTGGGGAGCCCATGCCAACAGTTTGTCAGTACAGGAAAAGTGGTTTCAGCTAGGCAGATCCCTGTATCTCGAGTTAAAACAGTTGAAAGTAGTGAACTGGTCCATGATAGCTTTTCAGGATAATCTTTAACTGGGCTGTTTACAAATCAAGACAAGACAGTTCTGTTGAGATTGAGTAACTAAACAAATAAGAGCCAGATCTGCATTTGAGTAATCAGAAAATAAGGGAGACAGCTTTGCAATTCAATTGCATTTTTCAGCAATCCATGTTCCAGTTTTACAGTTTCATTTGATAGACGACCCACTCAGAAAGATATGTTTGACTCATTAGTGGAAATGAGGTCATAGTATCTTCCAATACATTCTTCTAATAGAGACTCCCAGAGGTGGGTGTCTTTGCCATACATTACAAAAATCAGGTCAGAATGTTCTTTTCTCATTCCTCGCAGCACAGTTTGGAAGGTAGATACTTTCTTCTTCAGATGGACTCTGACCTTAGCACATGCCTTCTGTACCTTTCCTATGAAAGAAAACCTATAAAAAGCAAATCAGAACAAAGGAAAAGGTATCCATGTAGTTCATTCTTACCCATGGCAACTGTGGTGTTTTCTGCTGATGAGCTTGATCTCCCACCTACCGGGGCCATTACCTCTACACAAAACCTTATTGATTCAGTAGCATCGAAACGTTGCACAGCCCAGTCCAAAAAATGATGCACCTGTCAGCATGGAGGATAGACTTTTGATTCCCAACAAAAGCTCATATTCTTTCAAGTATTGCATAAATTGATAAAGATAAGGAGATCTAATACAAGAAGATCTTGTATCTGTAAGTGGCAAAGATTTGTTTCATAGACTGTACCACAAGGACTTTACCCCCTTGTGATACTGGACTGCATAAGGTATTTATTGGATTATAACTTGTCATATTCAGCAGCTAAGGTTGATGTATTTGAAGTCTCTGCTTGCTAACCAGGGTTACCTCACATTGCAGCACTTCCAGTTATTAAGGTCTGTATTACAGGTGTTTTACTATAAAGGTACTATGAGGCATATTTTTTTCCATATTGGACTCGAATTTTGTGTTTAACAATTGACTTTTTACATTTTTTTAATCGGTTACCTCTGCAGAACTGAAAGACTCTTTTTCTAGAAAATATCACATCTGACAAAAGGATTTCAGTGTTATAGGCCCTCATGTAAGCCTTCTGATTTGGTGTTTTATATGAGTGTATAATTAAACAATAAATTTCATGTCTGAAGTAGAATCAATAATAGCCCTTAACCTATTTGCCCAGCTGCCTGTCCATTTCATTTATACACATCGGAAGTATGGTTAGTAAATGTATTACACAAGGAAAACCAAAGACATCAGAATGACTTAAGTAGTTCATTATTTTAAGAAAGGAAAAGAACACCTGTCATTCAGTACGTAGACACTAAGTGGTTAGCCCATTGGAATGCCTTTTGTTATGAAGCAATTATAAAACTTTACAGTATGTTGAAATTAGAGCATGTTGCTCTAGGGCAGCAGCATTGTTAGGTGCATATTCCTAGAAAGCTTCTGTACAAGTCCATGGACAATAGCTTCACTAAACATTAAAAGCTAGGTACACAGTCTAGGGATAAGTACAGTTGCACTACAAGTGAATACTGCAACTGTTTGTCTCTGCAGATGTATTTCTACTGCTTGGGAATCTGTCCTGACATCATGATTTACTCTTAAAGTGACCCTCCCTAAAAAGAGTGTGATAGTTACCATATTACAAGATCTTTGAAATGTGGTCATTGCAACAGTAAAGTTTTCTTCCCTTTATCCCACTCATGGATTGCATATAGTTATTTATAGCTATTCTCTATTTTCCACATTTACTACTTGATTAATTTATATCAATCTTTTTATTACTTAAGGTTAGTAGCTAGCCACAGTCAATTCCCTGTGGGTCTGTATGACTTGAAAAAACAGAAGAGGACGCATAGCAATGTTGGCTTTTTAAAAGTGCCTCATGCACCTACCAGGATTCCATAGGATGTCAACATAGTTCCACAGTGATCCTTCTTAGGGAGGAGAGGACTGCTATTTAAAACTTTTACCAGGATGAAGAGAGAGAATGTGGGATAAAACCCTAGTGTTATTATTTACTAATACACTGACCACTCCTCAAAGACCTACTCTTACATTAAGCCGCAACTGTGTTGTCTGGAAGGAGAGGTCACTTTAACAGGAAAACCTTAATCCTTCCTTTGCTGTATGCGAGTACATATAGATCTGATGTCATGTCTTCCATCCATTCCTCAATGGATGGTTCTTTGGATCCAACCACAAATTCAGTTTCGGTCACTTAAGACTTTTGATCCCAAGCTCAGACTTCTTTGCTTACCCATGGTTCCCTGCAAAGCCCAGCATTACCTCAGATCTTGTTTGCCACTTGTTCGAGTCAGAGGGAGATCTTGCTCAGGCATGAGATGAAGATTGTGAAAAATATTTGCGAGAATATTTCAGTATTTTAATTCAATAGCTTTCTCTATCTAGTATCTGATACTTTCCTCCCCTTTTGTAGTCGGGCTGCATTCTTCGATTTTTAAAACTTCTGCACAGGTCTATTTCTCAAGTTTCTCACTCCTAGATGTCATCTTATTCTTCTTTTACAAAACATTCTGCTTGTATATCTTGTATATTTATTTCTCTGCTATTTACTATAACTGTCACATATTAGTGTTTTTCATGTGACTCCAAAATGTGGGATAAACTGTCTGGATTTAAAAATGTGGCCTGTGGGCATAAGATACCAGGGTTGGACACGCAGTCTGTGTGTGTTTACTATCTTGGAGCGTCCCACTTGGATGAACAGTGCAATATCTACATTGGCTTTGGTACCTGTGCAGTTATAGAAATCAAGTAAATAAACTCTTAAAGAGATTTCTCTCTTCTTCTGCTGGGGAAATGTCTAAGACTCAGCAAACTGACTCTGGAGCTACTTTCTAATCAGAAAATGCTACAATTAATGGTGCATTTTTTGTATGTTCCAGCAAATATTTACGATTTCTTCCAGTTTTATAAACAAATCCTGGACCATGGCCTAAGAGATCAAAAATCTCTGGATTACCTTTAAAAATATTCCAGTTCTTTGTTAATATTGTTCTGACCATTTTTCCCCTACCCCATAAGGGATAACCATACTCAAATTAAATCTGGTGCAGCTATTTCCGCCATTCTTAAGGAAAATATCAGTGTTTCCATTTCTTAATAGTGGTTTGTATTTAGTTCTCCATCCTTCCAATATCTCCTTAGGGATAGAAGTTAATAATTTCATAGGGTAACCTCTTGTCTTGAATATCTCTGTTATACTGGTCAATTCTATATTAAAAATATCCACTTCTGAACACATGCTGGCTACTCTTACTAACTGCCCTTTAAAGATGTTTTTCTTAGTATGTCCAGGATGCTAACTCTGGAAATCCAAATAACTGTTGGAAAAAGTCGACTTTCTAAATACTCTGGAGACAAAAGTCTCTAACTCTATCTTTGGAAATAGTCATATCTAAATAATTTATAAAATCTTCAGAAGAGGTGGAAGTAAATTTAAAATAAGCACAAAACTTGATTTAAGTATTCCACAAATTTGATTGATTATGTGGATGCTTCCTTCCAAAGGATAAAAATGTCATCCAGGTAACGAAAGTATGAAAACCAGGATTGATTAAACATACTGCCAAGGACGTGTTTGGATTCCCAAGCATATAAAACAAAGTTGTCGTAAATGGGTTCTCAACTAGCTCCCGTTGCTACTCCTTGAATCTGCCTATAATATTCCCCTTCAAATGTGAAGAAATTATTAGCCAAGATGTATTCCATGGATAACCATAATAAAATTAACCATGGTGTCACTAAACAAAGTCAACATTCTAATAGCTTCGTAAAATAGGTCTTAACCCTTCTCGATGTGGGATCGACGTAAAGAGATTCACCACATCAGTTGTGGAAAAAATATAGCACTTGGTGTACCACTCCTCATTAAATTTAGTAAGAAAGTCCCATGAATCTTTTAACGGGTAATGGACTGGCTTCTGTGATTCCTTAAGAAGCCTGTCAATAAAGGCACTTAAGGAGTATGTAGACTATGTTGTGCTGAAATAATCACCCTAAATGATGGTTGCTGAATGTTCTTATGGACTATAGGGATACCATAAGCAGTAGGTATTGGTGGATAGCCAGTTTTCAAAAAATTGAACAATTCTTCTGAAATGACACTTTCATATAAAGAGTCCTCCAAAAACAATTGGATTTTCTTATGTGCTAAAAACACTTCATTTCTTGAGGACATCTGATATTTATTGCTGTCTGAAAATGCCATAGAAAGTTGATTGATATAATCAGTTTTACTGAAAATAACAATTCCCCCTCCTTTATCAGGTTTCATTATTCTTAGGGAATCATTATGTCTTAAATCAATTATTAGTTTATGTTCATCTGTTGTGAGATTATACATTTTGTTTTTCATAGAAGAACCTTTGTCAAGTAAGGAATGAATTTCTGTCGCACGTGCTTTCTCAAAAGCCTGCACAATATGATGTAATGGAGGGTTGAAGTTATTCTTTTTCTTAATCATGTATTTATTCCTAGAGTTTAAATTACTATCTGTTAGTTCTTTAAACAAAACTTGAAAATTCAATTTACATGTGGAAAGTTTTAATTCTGTTATCACATTCACTAACCCAGCCTTAAATGTTTTTACAAATTTGAAACCCTTTTTAAAAAGGGAAAAATACTATTGCGATCAGTGTAGTTGAAAATATTAAACCCTTCATGAGAAATAACTTTCCCTTCATGACTAGTAACAATTTTGTTGTTACTACTTAACTGTATTCTTTGTGTGAGTTTCTCTGTGGAGCCCCTCTGCCCCTCCTCCTGATTGAGTTTGGAGACTGGGGTCGTGGTAAAAAAACTTTTTATTTATTCCTATTCTCAGTACGCTCCAGATCACCTCAATGAGGGGGTAACGAATATCATAATCCTGTTGTGTTAAATCATACCCTTCTTGTTCTTCACTATACACATCTAACCCTTGTTCATAATGAGTCCCTGCATCACTAATATGTGCCAAGCCCCTTACATCTTCAGAAACTCTAGCTAAAATGCTTTGGGAAGTGGATGCACATATTTCTTCATATAATCCATCTCGTCTCTGTTTTTGCTTTTTTCTTTTTACGCTCTAAATTCAATCTAGCACTTTTTTCTACTTTATCAAAAATATTTTCATATCATACAGCATTGCTTTCAAATAAATAATTTAAAATGTCATTATTTAATTTATCTGGTTCATCCAACATTTTGTTAATGTGAACAGTATTAGTTTTGCTAATAAATTCCATCAACTCAAAACTAAATCAATCAAACATAGAAAAAAGTCCATCCATATTACAGTCACTAGTTTGCATGCCATTAGGAAGTCTAAAAAGTCTCAGTCTTTTAGGAACATGCTTTTCTTTAAGCTTTCACCCAAGTACAGGTTATCGCATTGGAGATTACGTACCTTAAATAAAAAGTTTTAAAAGTCTTTCATAGTAGTATTGAAAGTCTTGGGGACCTTCTGGGCTACTTGATTAAAGTCTATATTTGAAAAAGAAATTTCTTTGCTAATCCAGTCTCTAAAATTAAAACCATTTCCATTGCTTTGAAATTTGTTTGAATAGCCTGTATTAGACTGTTGTGTTGTTGTCTGGTCCTCGATTGTGTTATCTGTAAAGTCTCCCTGATTGGCCAATCTGGTGTTGAGTGGAAACATTTCCTTCCTCTGTACAACCAAAGAGGATTGTGGGGGATGTAGTTGTTTCACCTTCTTGTTTAGTTCTGTCACCTGCTGTGAAAGCAGAACTATTAACTGTGTTAAATCACCCTCATTCATACTGGAGTCGCCAACAGGGCTGTCAACATTACATTTTTGTTATGCCCTGGTGATCTCCCTTTACTCCTTTTAGTAATCCTTTCCATTTTAGAGATAGAAATCCGAGAACTTTACTGGATGATCAGGTTAAATTAAAATGTTACACCAGGTCTTAATGACTGTGTCTCACTTCTGCTTGTACTAAAGAAGACAGCCTTGGACCTTTAAAGATCTTTGTATGATTTATGAACAAAACCAGTTATCAGTAGTTCCCCCCAAAAATAAGGGATATTTTATCCATGTATTACATAACACAGTGGAACTTCTTACATGCTTGTATTACGTATTTTTAAGTTCTTTTTTCTTGTTTTAAAGTTTTTAATTGAACAATTGAATCATTGAAGGGAAATGTGTAATTGGTGGGTCTTTAAAATTAGGCTGCTTTACAATCATTTTTGTTCTGAAGAAGTCCCAGTGTTTAACTTATTCTGAAGAAGTCCCAGTGCTTAACTTATTTTGTATGCTACAATAAATATTTATTTGTTTTAAAATATTATATTCCAGTGTGAAGCTTATGGTGTTAACAACCCTGGAGGACTAATTTTCCTTTTTTTTTAGAGCCTGAAATGGTACTGGAACTGAATCTTCGGCACCAGATCGAGGTGGGGGGATGGGTTCGATTCTGAGGGTTTCATAGCTGCCCCTTCCTCTCAGAGCTTTGACACTGGAAAGGTCATCACTGGCATCTGTTTTGGATCCTAGCTGAGTGGGGCTCAGGGGCTGCCTAATGAGGTATCATCAGCTCCTGCTATTCATATCTCAGGATCTCTCACAGTTTGGACTTTTGAAGCTAACGAGCGAGTGCTCTCCCAATCTGAGACAGGGCTCCTCTTCCCAGCTTGGCACCACCCAGAGAATACTTCTGGGTCTTAATGCTTCTCATCTGTTGAACATGGGACAGCCAGACCCGAAGAGCCTTGAGTCTGTCCCCATAGGAAGCTTACAAGTCTCTTCTGAGTCTGCTCTGGAACATCCCACCTGGGAAGCTTCTCAGAAGCATTTTTGCAAAAGGAGGCACAAAGTCACCTCAGGAGTCTCTCTCAGAGGACACAGGCTTTGATGATGGGGAGGGGTTCCACAGGTCTCATTCGGAGAAATTGTCAAACTTTTTAGACAGAAGGGTGGGTGGTCCTCTGAAGCCCCTTCCAAGAGGAGCCTTTTTTCCTAAAGGCCTTCAACTACATCTTCAGTGGTTCCACACACAGATGAGATGGTGGACTGTATCTCTAAGTGGGCTTGGAGGGAACCAGATGTGACTGAACCAATTTTCTGAAACCAGATAAGTACTTACTTTCCCAAAAGATCGCCATCATTGTAGCAAGGGGCTCACCGTGGATTCATAGTGGTGGCAGTGGCCACAGAGAGCTTTTAGAAAAAAGCTCCTCTGTCCATCCCCCTACTCGGGAATCTAGGGTACTGGACAAGTTTGAGAAGCAGATATATGCTTCAGTTACCTTCGCTTTGAAGGTTCTGAACTATGAGGCATTCGTTACTAGATTTCAGAGAGATTTGACCAAGGAATTCTCAGAGTCTTTTTCTTGTTCTACATCTGTAGAAGACAAGAAAACCTTGGAGTTTCATTTAACTACCCTACAATCTGTGTCAAATGTCTCAGTGCATACTGTCTCTAAAACTACAGAAGGCCCTTTGAGAACAGCAGACATGGGCATTGCCATTAGGTTCATAGGTTGGTACTAGGCTATCGGCCCTAGCCATAACAATTCCCCTGGCTATTTCTTCCCACAGTATTTACTTCCCTGGACCCCTGTCTAGCAGGGTGACTGATGTGAGCCCCAGGGTGAATTTCCTATCTCCTATCCAATCAACAAGGTTCCTTTTGAAGAGGGCCAAAGTATGGGCAGTCTATTCCAGAGTCTGGGGAGTGTCTGGGTCAGGAACCTATCCCTCCAGCATGTTTTGTTCATTGTGATGACAAGGTTTAGATCCCTGTTGCTTGTGTCTCTGATGGTTTGGGATTTCTTTAAGTGTAGCATATCCAACAGCTCTGGGTTTGACATGGCCTTATATGTTAAGCAGAGATCGCTTCTGAGTAGACGATATGCGACAGGGTATAGGTGGAGTTTTTTAGATGGTCATCATAGGGCATCTGCTTTAGGCCTATGATTTTTTTAGTGAGGTATTTATGTGGCCTTTCCAGTTGTTGCAGATGTCTTGAGAGGTACATACCAAATGGGGTGTTGTATTCTATAATGGGTCTAATGAGGGATGAGTACAGTGGGGCAATGACCTCCTTTTTTCTGGATGAAAAGCCTTTAGTGATGAGGTGTGCCACATAGAAAGATTTTCTAACTGTTGTGGCGATGTGGTTATCAAAGGTGAGACCACTGTCCACCTGTGTCCCTCAGTCTCTTATCGCACTTTCAGTGTTTAGTGTGCTGCCACCTATGTGGTAATTCATGGGTGCATGTTTTTTCCCAAAGGGTATATCTATACATTTCCTGGCAATGAGCTTGAGCCTATGGCTCTGGCACCAAGCATCTGTTTCTGTAAGCCCTTTTGTAGAATATCCACATCAGTTGGGGATTCAATAATGGCTCCCAGTTTGCAGTCATCTGCGAACTTTGTTAGCCAGAGTCCCTTAGTGTTGGCCTGTACTTCAGCAAAGTAGATGCCAAACAAGAGCGGTCCCAGGACTGAACCCTGAGGTACTCCACTTGTTTGGAGCTGGATTTGGAGTCGGCTACTTTTACAGTGTGGGTTCTGTCAGTAAGCCAGTTGGCAACCCATCGAGTGACGTAGGGATTAATGCCTAGCTTAGTAAGTTTATCTATGATTCCAGAGTGGGGGATAGTGTCAAAGGCCTTGGCGTGGTCCACATAGGCTGTGTGGACCACCTTAACCTTGTCCACAGCTCTGGAGACTGATTTGAAGAAGTCAGGAGACAAGATCGGCCCTTCACAAACCCAAACTGTGTGGGGTCCAGTGTTGGAAGGTTGCTAATGTCTTTGTTTATAAGTTCCATGATAATATGTTCCATGGCCTTGCAGATCAGGCTTGTCAGACTGATGTGGTGGTAGTTCCCGGGATCCAAGGTGGATCCCCCCTTATGGAGTGGGATAACTCTAGCTGTGCGCCACTCAGTGGGTACAAACGCTGAGGTGAGGCTATGATTAAACATGACACTTAGGTGAGGTGCCAGTTCGTTTGTAGTTCATGTAGTACACAGCCAGGGATGTCGTCTGGTCCCATGGATGCTATATTCTTAGCTTTGGAGAGTGTGTTTTTTATCGGTGTGGCCATTATTACTGGAATTTGGCAATGTTTTGGTACTGTGATGGACCCTTTAGGGGGTGAGAGGGGGGTGAAGTTTGCACTGAATCGATCTGCCAGGATATTGGTAATATCCTTGGGATCAGTATATTTAATGCCATTCTGTTGTAGCTCAGAGGAGATCTGAGCATTGTCCATTTAGATTCTTGACATAGCTATAGAATGCCTTGTGGTTGTCTTTGGAATCTTTGGCAATTTTATTTTCGTAACTAGCTTTGGAGGATTTTGAGGGATCTCAGCTTCTTACTGAGGCTGGTAATGGAGTTTTTTGCATCCTGGGATTTTCCTCTTTTCTGCAACAGTTTCTTCCTTTTGTTGTGAAGTTTGTTTATGGCAAGGGACCACCAGATTGGCTTTCTTTGTTTTGGAGGAGAGCATCTTGGTTCTGTTGGGGATGGCACGATCCATGCATGAGTGGATATGCTCGTACAGTGCCTTAATATAGGATTCAGCAGTCGAACTTTCAGTTCCTGTCTGCATGGGTGTCATGAAGTTTGCCAATTCTGACTTGAGTAGCATGAAGTTGGCTTTGTAGAAGTTTTTTATGGAGGTTTCTTTACTGGGGGGTGGGGGTGGGATGTGGATGTCAAGGGTGATTAGCGTATGGTCAGACCTTGACAACGAGGGGGTTGACCATAGGTGTGGAGCATCAATTTCCCATGTTGGTAATGACCAGGTTTAGGATATTGCAGCCCCTGGTGGAACTAATGATTAGTTGATCCAGGGTGTTGAAATTTATGAATTCCTAGAACCATTGGACAAAGGTGTTGGTACATGAGTAGTTTTCCCAGTTAATGGCAGGGTAGTTAAAATCACCAAGTATTAGGGTGTTTGGTTGTATCTTAATATTTTTCAATATGTTTAGAAAGGTGTAGTGAGAATCTTGGGATATGGTGGGGATCTGTAGCAAGCTACAATTTGGATTGCAGTCTTACCTAGTGTTAGTTGCACATGGAGAATTTCAGACGCATTGTGTTGGGCAACTAGCCTGGTGTTGTGAATATCCTTGGTGAATATGGACACTCCTCCACCTTTAGTGTTTCGGTCCTGGTTTGGTGGCTGAAATGTGTGTTAAGAGTTGTAGCCTGGAATTGCAGGGGTTCTCTCTGGAGCCATGAACCAGGTCTCAGTTACTGCACAGTTATCGATGTTCTCCATTTTTAGGAGTGCCTCGAGAGAGTGCATTTTGAGGTTTAGACTTCTAGCATTGAGTTGCATTACCTTCAGATTTTGCATGCTTGTACCTGTTATGGTGGTGGTTTTGTCCTTTGAACTTTGCCTAAAAAATGCACTATAGGGGTGGCAAGAGCCTTAGGCGGTAACCTGAATCCCAGGGGCAACAGGTGCAGACCATCTCTGGCAAAGCATCATAGTCTGTTGATCATGTCATCTGAGGCAGACAGATACTGGATCCCCTTTGAATGACACCAGAAGCTTAGCCAATTGTTGAAGTCATTTATTTTGTCCTTATACTGTGGTATCATTCTGAGCAAAGGCAGGATGTTACTCAGGGCTAGGGTCATACCTGCCTGGGCCACATGATCCGAGAGCTCTTCCATGTCTCTTTTCATGTAGTCCAGGGAGGTACGTCTCAAGTCATTCACTTCAACATGGACAATGACAGAGTCATATTTGTACTTGTTGTGGAGTGACTTGAGTGCATGCATTATGTGGAGGATCCTGGCACCCACCAGGCAGCTGACTAATTTTCTCCTTGTTCAGCTGGTGAGTGGGACATCAGTGTGCCTGACTATAGAGTCACCTATGACTAAAATGTTGGGTACGTTGTCTTTCCTTCGGGGCTGTTGTTGCCTATGTCATTAGGAGAAAGGCCTGGATCTGATTGTGTGATTTCATGGGGACATCTTTTATTAATGCTAATTTGATGGCTCAACACTCTTTAGACCAAAAGTTAGACACGGTAATCAGAAGTGAGCGGGATATTAAATCTCTTTCTGCAATCAGAATACATTTCTCTACCCCCAGAGGCCCTTTTCTAGGAACCAGAAAGAGTGAAAGAAGCTGTGTTTCCAAAAATCCCAAGGATTCTCTCCTAACTCTCCTGGAGATAGACCCCACAGAGGCAGAGGGAAGAGTTCTGATAATGGATGTCACTCACAAGGCAGAGTCGGCCCACAGAACCAAGGCTTTAAAGTGCCTTTACTGAGAAGCCTTATCAGCGCTTCTGAAGAGTTGCTCAACTGCTTTCTCTGAAGATGGTCAAAGGGCACCTATCACTACACCCTGAAGCCTTGATGTCCATCACAAATGACAGATGGGAGCAGAGGATAGTAACCTGAGGCTACTACATCCCCTTTCTGTCTTTGCCCCTAAACTCAAAAGAAGTTACCAAAGGTTCCACCCTCTTAAAGATGAGTAGCATTCAAGGAAGTACACAAACTACTAAACAAGTAAGTCATCCAGGAGGTCCTAACTTGGGTCCAGACCTTAATCAAGATTATTTTGAGTGCCAGAAAAGACTGGGAAACTCAGGCCAGTATTGGACCTCAGTCAACTCAATCAGTATGTCAAGCAGTCAAAGTTCCTGATGGTCCACAGTTCAATCCATTCTCCTACTTCTGAGACTGAATGACTGGATGTGTTTTGTAGACCTTCAGGATCCATGCGACCATATCAAGATTGACAGGCAGTCCAGAAGGCAGCTGTATTTCTGTCTTAGATCCAGTCATTTCCAATTCAGAGCCCTTCCCCTTTGGACTCACCACAGCCCCCTGGGTGTTCACCAAATGAATGGCATTGGTAGCAAAAAATCTCAGGCTGTAAAGGGTCCAAGTGTTCCTGTATCTAGACAACTCGTTTCTACCCTTACTAGGAATATACTTATCCATGTGAGAGACTCCTTGCTGTAAACCTGTTCAATGGTGGGAATCACAATCAGTCTGGATAAATCAAAGTTGTGTCTTATATAAATGATAGAGTTCATTGGGATACACTTGAACACAATCCTTCAGACAACAAAACTTCCACAAAGCAGATTATCAGCACTTCGTGATCATGGTCAAATGGTCCTTTCATCACATCAACCAACTGCAAGAATGGTCCTTCACTTACTGGATTTGATAGCAGCCTTCATCACCTTACCCCTCTTGCCAGATATCACATGAGAGTACTACAGTGGATCTTTGCCGTGTAGTGGAGTGGTCTATCTGGTGACAACTAGTGTTTTCCCAGTATGTCATATGGACATTTGTAGAACTCACATTCACTGCTGACTTGAATCCCCTATAGCATTACATGGTCACCCATTTCTCTTTCTCCAACTCAGAACCACTGTGGCCACAGATGCTTCCCTACTGGGGTGAGGGGGGCACTAAATTGGAAAGATTGTCTAAAGCATGTGGTCCCTTCCAAGGCCAGTCTCCATATCAACACTCTAGAGATGAGGGCAGTCTTCCTAGCATTGCAGGAATTTCAGAATTCCCTCCCTCAAGGACTGATATCTGTTCAAACCAACATGTTGGTAGTGTGGTACATCAGCAAGCAAGGGGAACCCAATCTTACCTGTTATGCCAAAAAGCCATGAGGGTTTGGCGATGGGTGATATTTTCCAATCACTTTCTTATAGCAATGCACATTCCTGGGAAGTCCATTGTTCTACTGCACAGTTTGAACCAGTCCATCCTCCTGCCTCAAAGTGGTCCCTCAATCAAAGGTGGTGGGGTAGATTTTTCGACACTGGGGTCTACCATAGTGCAGTCTTTTTGCTTCTCCCCAAAACACCAAATGCAGCAGGTTCTTTGTCCTGATCCCTCCAGAGGGGGGTGCCACCCAGGACATTCTGATCCACTCTTGGCTCCCCAATCTCTTTAATGCGTTGTATCCACCCTGTCATCCTAAAATTTCTTCATAAAGCATTGGAGAGGAAGGTCACAGTAATCCTCATTTTCCCCTTCTGGGCTTTGCAAGTTTGGTTCCCCTACCTATGACCTCATCTAAAACACCCCTCATGAGTGGTGGTCCCTGTCTGAGTCTCATTTTACACCCTTCTGGCCTGCCTCTTCCAGATGTTCAAGCCCTCAAGTTAATCACTTTGTTCCTCCACTTCCATTGATGGCTAGTCATTTCAGGCTTTCTTCCCAAGTTATCCATATTCTTACTTCCTCCCAGAGACCCAATACTAGGAAGATTTACAAAAGCAAATGAAAAAATATTCTCTCTTTGGACTGTGGGAAAAAAAACTTAGACCCCTTTTTGTCACCACTTCCAGCAGTCTTAGACTTTCCAACCTGTCTTTTTCAGAATGGTGCCAACTATTTCACTACTTAAGTCCAGTTATCAGGTATTACCAATTTCCACATTGGAGAAAATCAGTCCTCCATGGCTTCTCTCAGATTATGTAATATCTTTCTGAGAGGTACCTTTCTTCTCAGGCCTCCCCTTAGAGATCCTACTCCTCATTGGCACATTACTATTCTACTTCAAGTACTGACTCAACCACCATTCAAACCTGTAGCCAAGGTGGAACTTCAGTTCCTTATATGGAAAACTTTACTCTTGGTGGCAGTTACTTCTGTAAAGAGGGTAACACGACTTCAGACCCTTTCATGTAAGCCTACATTATTTTTGATAAGGGTAGAGTTTCCCCTTCGAACCAGTCTCTCCTTACTAAATATAGCTATTGAAACAAATTTAAATCAAAACATTAATCTTCCAGTTTTCTTTTCAAAATTTTTTAACACAGGAGAATACATGCTGCATTCATTGGCTGTTCATAGACAGCTTCAGTTTTATACTCACTGTACAAAACCATTCAGAAAGTGTAATCAACTAATAAATTGGTCAAGGAGTTTTCAAAGTCACCTTATCTAGGTAGTTGTCTGCTTGCATAACTCTTGTATACAAAGGAAAATGTTTCACTTTAACAAAGCCTTTCAAAGCTCATTCTGCTAGGTCTGTGGCAACATCTACAGCCTTCTTTTCCAGTGCATCTCTTGATGACATTTGTGCTGCAGCCACTTGGTCTAATGTTCTTATGTTCATACCTACATATTCCATTATAAATTGGTTTTACTTTCCAGGAATAGGGCAGCCTTTGGTTCTGCCATGCTCAGAATATTCTTCCATGGATCCCCCAAGATTTATATTAGCTAGGGGCTGTGTTCCATCCATTGAGAGATGGATGGAAGATGCAACATCAGATACAAAAGGTTGTGGACTTACCATAACAACAGATCTGTGTTGCCTGCTTCCATCATTCCTCATCTTCCCTCCTACCTATCCCCTTGCCTGTTAATGAAACTCATTGTTCTTTTATCCTGGTTGACCTGACTAGGCTATTCTAAGGCCCTTCAAGTATTCCTTTCTGCTCCAGATCAGTTTATATGCATTCATAATCTGTTAGATAATATTTTATAGTGTTGTTACTGCTGTTTTTTTACAATATCCTATTTTTTTCTCTCAAGTAAACTCAATCTGAGGTAATGCTGGGATTTGCAGGGAATTATGGGTAAGGAGAAGAGACCTTGAGCTTGGGATCCAAAGTCTTGCATGGCTGAGGTTGGATCCGTGGTTGTATTTGAAGACCCATCCATTGAGGAAGGCGGGAAGCAGACAGCACAGATCTATTGTTATGGTAAGTACATAACTTTTGTTTAATAAATGTTTGGCTGTTTTACATTTATATAGATTCATAGGTTAGTACTAGGCAATGGGTCTGCAGACCATTTCAAACCGAGCCAAAAAATCCCTATTCAGAATTTCACTCTAGCCTCATGGAGGGCAAGACAAAATAGACCTGATGAGGATTTGAGGCTACCCATCCAGTTGTCTAGGTTTATCTTGAACGTGGCAAGGGTGCTACTCTGCTTGCCATGTAGTGAAAGTTTGTTCCATAGATGAGGGATACACTGGAATATGAATCTTTCATACCAACATGTCTTATTTATCTGATGATGAAGGTTTAGTTAATTTAACAGAGTATTTAATGTACCCTTAGTTCTATAAAGAAATATTAGATCAAATAGGGTTGGATCTTTTATGATATGAAAGGCTAGACATAGATCTCCACAGAGAATTATGTAAGGCACTGAGTACAGAGATAGGGCTTCCAGTCTCTCATAATAACTATGACTTTTGAAGCCACAGATCTTTTTAGTCATGAATCTCTTAGGTCTCTCAAAGTGTGTGATATGTTTAGAAAAAATATATTCCAAAAGGTGCATTATATTCATTAATAAGTCTGATAAAATGTGAGCAAAAGGGAATTAAGACAAGTAGAGATGCTTTTGGAAATTAAATGGACCAGATGAAAAGCTTTCCAAACTACTGTGTAGACATGTTGGTCAAATAATAAGGAATTATCAACAAGAGTACCTAGGTCCCTTACAGCAGTGTCTTATTGTTGAAATACATCTCCTATACAGTAATTGAAACTGTTTTGTTTACTAAAGTGAACTATGCTACAATTTTTTTTTACATTTAATTTAAGACTTAAGACTATTGTCCTTTCACCAATCATTAACATGGTCTAAGCTGCACTGGAGCAGTTGTGAGTTAACTGAAGATTAAATAAAACACCCTGTTTGCAGTCATCTGCAAACCTACGTAAACGTAGGCCAGAAGTGCTGGTCTGATGGTCTGAGAAATATATTCCAAATAATAGAGGGCCCAAAACTTGAGCCCTGTGGTACACCATTGGTAACTGTTTTGCATTGAGAAGTGGCTGCTGCTACCCTAACAACATTGGTTCTGTCAGGCAACCAGTTAGCTATCCGTAGCACAGTGTAAGGTGTTTCCATTATATACTAATGTTATAATTAGTTTTAGACACACTTTATACAGAAGGGAGCTACATGTCGTGAAATACCATCGAACCTCGAGAAACACCATCTAACTTACCCCCCCCCCAAGTGTCATCAGGGAGTAAGTCTTGTACTTACTCTCCAAGGCCAAGAATACAGCATCGATGGTCCCAGATACTATTTAGCAGGCATCCTGGGATATTATGAAGCAGACCTATCAGGATCACTAGAGTCACTATTTAACCATAGCCTTCAGACAGGCTTTGTGCAATGCAAATAGAGAAATGCAACAGCTATCCCTCTGGATAAGATTGGGCCCATCATATGCAAAGCCATGAAAATAATTATTTTGGAAATGACTAAGATCCAGCAACAAAAATCACTTGCAGATCACTAAAGCCAATAACTCTGCTGGTGAAGCACTATTCTCTTGCTCCATAGCCAAATTATGGAACTCAGTCCCACCCACAATTACCTCCGTACCATCATGCACCCACTTCAAAACTTTACTAAAAGCGCACCTAAAAACATGCTGGCTATGCCCTTGCAACTCACACTCTAATATCATCCACCCCATCTAACCACTACCTTTCTTTCCACTCCACTAACTACCTTGATTATAGCAAGCTCAGATGCTCATAAGTCTAGTACTTATTATACAGCAGGAACTTCTCATTGTAACATTTGTTAATGTCTGTTATGTACTTCACAGATAAAGATTCTAGTTGCCTACTGATGTACTATGTTCTTCATCTGTAAATATGTTGTAAGTAATTGCTATGTTAAATTGTTAATCGCTATGTAATCCAATGTAACTACTGTCTATTTTAACTGTGGAGCTTTTCTCCCCGGGCCTTCGCTGAAAATGGACCTACGTCCAGTCGGACACTCCCGGTCAACAAATTTAAATAAATAAATAAAAATAAATAAAACAATGATATAGGAAATTTACTGACACTAAACCTAATCCATTTTGGTTTTGTCAAGGGCAGATCATGCATGCTTAACCTGGTTAACTTTTTTGAGAAAGCCACCAAGGCAATGGAAAGGGGCAAAATGGTACATACTACCTACCTTGACCTGACCAAGGCATTTGATAGACTATCCCACTTGATCATTGTAGACAGATGCATGAAATTGAGTATAAACCCTCTGTATCACCTGTTGGGTAACCGGGTGGCTTTCAGATAGGATCCAGGAAGCTAGTGTAGGAGAGTCCTAGTCTAGTCAGTTAGTGTGCTCTGTTACTGTTTGGCATCTACTTCTCTGAAGTTAAGGCCAGCATGAAGAACCTCTGGCTGACCAAGTTTGCAGATGATTGAAAACTAGGTGCAGTCATAGAATTTTCCCCAGGACACTAATGTTCTTCAAGAAGGGCTGACTCAGACAAACAACTGGCATCAGAGCCACAGTCTAAAACTCAATGCCAAGAAATGCATAATAGTATCCTATGGGAAGTTGGCTATCCCTTGGAACTACCTCATTGATAACACACCCCTAACAGTAGATCTGGTAGTCAGTGATTTGGGGATGCATGTAGAGGGTAACCTGGCCCTTGACCATCATGTGTCTATGATAGTAAGGAAGTAATTCTATATTGTGCAACTTATAAGCAAGGGTATGGCACTGTATTCGGCTTTCATCAGATGGAGTGTTGATTGTAATGCCCCCCCCCCCCTTCAATATATACCTGACCAGGCACATGCAGTAACTGAAACGTCCACAGGGTCTTTTCACAAAAGGACATAAGGCATAAAAAGCATTCTTACATGGATTGCGGCAAAGCCTTACCCCTGTACTCAGCCTCCTACAGACTGTTGAAGGGCAGTCTTTTCCTAGCATACATGGCATTCTTGGTTCCTGCTCTAATGGACCTTCTGCATATCCACAAAACAAATAGCATCAGAATTACCAAGTCTAGGTCTTGCAACTTAAATAGGTCATGTCGTAGGGACATGTATGTGACTCAGAGAATACCACTTCTGTGGAACAGGCTTCCCATCCATGTGAAGCAGAGTTCTTCCCTAACCCTATTCGAGCTTAATTTGGACCAGTGAATGGGAATCAGAAATTCACCTCACAGTGACATCTATGTCCCTAATGGACAGAGGCAGCTGGTGAATACTTGACCACCAAGCCCAAGTCTGCATATATTGCTTAGAATATTTTTAGGGTTAAGAAAGTTGTCAGATACATTTGGGATGCATCGTCCGGTGTAAAAAGGCTTCTGTGGTTGTTAGCCTAGTATACACTGTAGATCAGAGCATGTGTATGTACCTTTAAGAAGCATTTCCAGATGTAGCACATGCATATTAATACTGAGCATGTGCAGGCAGCAGTGCCATTTTGAGAGAACAGCCAGAGTGTTAACATGTATGAGTGTGATAGTCTGTTTATAAGTTTATTTAAGTTTAAGTTACAAAGCCTCATTTCTGATGTGTTTGCATGTATTAAAGCAGCTTGAACATAACCCACGAATGTTTGTCTGTTTTATCCTGACCAGACGAGCAACATGGTGTCAGAACTGGAATTAAGAGAGCAACTTCTTCAAGACATGAGGTGCAGAGTTGAAGGTGAATGCAGACTAAGCAGGTTAAGCGAAATAGAGCTCAGACAAATGAAAAAAGGCCAGAAACAAGGTAAAGGTAAAGAAAACTGCACAAATTATTTATTTGGTAAAGAAAATGAAATGGTGCATTTATAAGGCATAAAAGCATTATTAATCAAACAAAAAGCACAAAATCCATTATTAATTAAATAAAATGTTTGAGACCACAATATTTGATAAAACTAGCAGAGATATTCATATGGGGCTCAGAATTACTTTTGGTTTGCATAATGAGCATGTTTAAAGTAAAACGTGCGCAAGAAAAGTATAATGAGCATGATAAAAGATTAAAAGGGCATAACGAGTACAGTAAAAGGGCTAATTAAGCTTAAAGAGCAAGATGACTGCATGTTTTTCTAGTAAAAGACCGTGTTCATAGGTAGGTGCTAGGCTATCTGCGTGAGGGTATTTATAAGCCTAGCCAGAGTGTGTCGGCTTTTGGCGCCTCATTGATTAATTAACTGATTGGGCACAAACTACTATCTTGCATTGGCTGAAGCCATTAAAAGTATAACTAGAGTTGTTCAAAGTATCTCAGAGTGTGCAAAGTGTTGGCAGAGTGTGTGCTTTATTACGATGCAATTCTTTCAAAGAGTTTGCTGGGTGCAAAGTACAGTTATATTGTAAAGGACAGTCAAAATACAGCCATTTCGAAAGTTTCTTGTGCTGTGTGCATTTATGCACAGAGTGCCACTATTTCAGAGTGTTTCTTATACTGTGCAGAGTTATTTAGCAAAGTCCAGCCATTTTGAAAGGTTCTTGTGCTGTGTATAGTTTATTTGCAAAGTGTATTCATCTCAAGTGTTTCTTATTCTGAGCTTTTTCTGCTCTGTACAGTTTATTCGCAAAGCACAGTCATTTTGAAATATTTCTTACACTGATAAGGAGCGGTTTCACAAAGTGCAGTGGTTTCAGAGCATTCTTGTGCTACAGAGACTTATTTGGCAAAGTGCATTTATTTCATTGAGTTTGTTGTGCTATTGGCCATAAATACAAGTACTGGCATACAATTCTGGTATATATATATATATATATATATATATATATATATATATATTTATGTGTGTATGTTTGTACATTATTTCAAGCACCTTCACTACTGTGTGTTGATATAGCAGAGGCATTTTGCAGACCAGTTCCACTTGTGTTTGATCATAATATAGCGGAAAATTGGAGAGTATTCTTGCAAGAATATATTTTCATACAAACAGCTTTTTCTGACAAAGATGCATGTGTGAGGGCATTCATTTTGCTTAACTTAGCTGGGTCAGAAGCTATTGAAAGACAGCGTTGATTTGTGTATGCACCAGAAGTATATGCAGGAGAGGGAATAAACTGCTATATTGTTGTACAGGCTGAATCAAGGGAGGACCATGAGTGCTTAAAACATAAATTTAGAGAAATGTGCAACCCCCAGACGAATGTTACATTAGAGAGGCACTTATTTTATACAAGAGACCAAAAGTCAGGTGAAACTTTTGCAACTTGTATCACTGACTTGAGAAATAAAGCTAAAACATGCAGATTTAGTGACTAAAAAGATGAGTTAATAAAGGACAGACTTGTGTGCGGTGTTAATAGTGCTGCAGTGAGAAAGATTTTGCTCTGTGACAGTGATTTAACATTAAGTAAAGCCACAGAGTTTTGTCAAATGCATGATCTCACAGAAAGGCACCCAAGTATGCTTGCAAGTGATAAGAGCATGATTTCAGCAGCCTCTAGAGCAAACACAGACAGCATGCAACATGTGGCAAGCAGAAGTAGGCTTAAGTACATGGCAGCAGCAGCTCCCATGGGTTTGGCAGGGAGATCTCGTAGCTTTCTAGAAAGTTCCAAGACTAGCTCAGTAAAAAGGGCACACTCAGTGCAGTATAAGAGTGAGTCAGCAAAACCCAAGTCAAGTCTCATTGTTAACTGTTGTAATTGTGGAGCCAACCATGAGTCTAAGAGAAGTGCTTAGCATTTGGTCATCAGTGCCATAAGTGTAAAAAATGGAACCTTTTTCAAAGGTTTTGTAAATCAAGCAAGCCTCATTCAGTTATTAAGAAAAGTCACTCAAAAAAGCAAGTGGCTCATGTAGAAAGCTACAACCCTACTTTCTGTTTAGGTGACACGTGTATCAGTGGTCAGTGAAAAGGTTAATGCAGTGTATTTGTTGGCAAAGAATAAAATATTTTGTACTGTCCTGATCAATGGTAAACCCACAGAGCTCAACGTAGACAGTGGTTCAAAATGTAATGTGATGTCAACAGAAATATTTGCTAAAGTGAGGGCTGGTGAGCAACTTAATTTGGGCAGTTGTGCAAAGCTTGTTGCTTACGGAGGTGAAGAGATTCAAACTGAAGGCTCAGTGGTGCCTTCATGCTATTCGGCTGGAAACAGATACAGCTTACAATTGTATTTAGTTTAAAGACCTGTGCAGACATTATTAGGTCTCGGAAACTTTGAGAATGAAACTGCTTTCTTTTACCAAAGAAGTTCATCATGTAAGCACGTCCCTGCTCCAGCTTTACCGACTCTATTTTCTCAGAGTATGCTGATGTTTTCGACGACAAGCTAGGGAAACTTCCAATTGTATACTCCATGAAAGTATACCCAGAAATCAGTCCAGTGGTCAGACCAGCAAGAAGAGTTCCAGTAGCTATGCAGGATAAAGTCAAGGTCCACTTAGACAAAATGGTGCAGCAAGATGTGATTTGTCCAGTCACAGAACCAAGTGAGCAGGTGTCTTTTATGGTAGCTGCTCATAAGAAAAATTCAGATGAAATCAGAATATACATTGACTCAAGAGACTTAAACAAGACATAAAAAAGACCACATCATCCTATGAGTACAGCTGAGGAAATTGAAACTCTCATGCCAAATGTCACTGTTTTTTCTGTCTTAGATGCAAAGAGTTCATTTTGACAATTGATGCTTGATTGCAGATCTTCATTACTGACTACATTCAGTACCCCATTTGGTAGATACAGATTCCTCAGGATACCGTTTGGAATAAATTCTGCCAGTGAAGTCTTTCAGCATGCAGTGGAGCAAATTTTTTCAGGCAATCTGTGTGCTATAATAGTTGATGATTTACTGGTTGGAGGTAATGGTGAAGCAGAACATGACAGAAACCTCAGGAAAGTTCTGGATAGAGTGCATGAAGTGAATTTAAAGCTCAGTCCTCTGAAGTGCAAATTCAGATTACCAGACATTACTTATGTAGGTCATTTATTTACCAGTGTGACTAGATCCGTCTAAACAAGCAGACAGTCTTGAGCTGCCAGCTCCAGACAATGTCTAAGCTCTACAGCATTTTCTTGGTATGGTTAACTATTTGGGCAAATTTATCCCTCACTTTAGTGAGCTATCAGCGCCTTTGAGAGAGCTGACATGCAAGAATGTTGCATGGTCCATGGTTAGAACACCAGAGAACATTTGATAACCTCAAACAGCAAATTGCCAACCTGCCTACTTTGAGATACTATGATGTCCATAAATCAGTAGTTCTTTCCCTGTCATGCTTCAAAGTTCGGTCTTGGTGCAGTTATTCTTCAAGAGTGCAGACCTGTTGCCTGTGCATCTAGAACTCTTACCCAAATGGAGAAGTTTTATGCTCAAATTGAGAAGGAACTTTTGTCAATTGTGTTTGCTTGTTCAAAGTTTCATGATTATATTTATGGACGAGCTGTCCAGATGGAAACTGACCATCAACCTCTAGTCACTATTATTGAGAAGCCTATGCATTACGCTCCATCATGACTACAAAGAATGATGCTCAAATTCCAAAAGTATAATTTCAAGATGGTTTATACAAAAGGTAAACTTCTTTATCTGGCTGATACCTTATCCAGATCACCCAGAAATACTATGGAACAGCTTGATGCAGAGAATTTTGACTTTGATGCCATGGAAGTGCGTCATTTTTCTGTCATGAGACTTGATGAGCTGAGAGGTCATACAAAGACTGATCCAATTTTGCAAAAGCTCAAACACTTCATCAGTGTAGGATAGCCGTCAACGCTATCCTGTGTACTGCCAGAAGTACAACCTTATTTTCCATACAGAGGTGAGATGCTGATGGAAGATGGTATAATTTTTCAAAGGTCCAAAAGTTATTATTCCTACTTTACAGCCTGAATACATTCAGATTTTGCATCATGGCCACCCAGGTTCTGATTTTACCAAAACAAGGGTGAGAGGACTAGTATTTTCACCTTCACTGTCAAAAGACATTGATAAAGTGCTTTCTTCTTGTTCAGCATGCAGTAGTACTAATCTGCATTTGCAAAAAGAGCCACTTCATCTAAGCCAAGTTCCTGAACTACCTTGGTGAACAGTAGCTACTGACATATTTGAGTGGAACAGTCAACAATACTTAGTGTTGGTAGACTTTTATTCGAACTGGTTTGAGATCGATTTGCTACCACACAAAGTTATTTCTGACAACGGTTCTCAGTTTACCAGCTAATTGTTTCAGAGATTTCCAAAAGAGTGGGACTTTATCCATGTTACTAGCAGTCCTGAATATCCACAGTCAAACAGCCTTGTTGAGTGTGCAGTACAGAGTGCAAAGCAATTACTAGAGAGGTCAAAGTGTGACAACACTGTTATCTTCTTGAATTTACTCAGTCTCAGATGTATGCCCCATGACAACCTACTTGGCTCACCTGCTGAGACTGTCTAGACAAACCAGAACAACCTTGCCTATCAGTTCTAGTTTGCTAAAAACAACAGAGCAATCAATGCCCAACTTTTTAAGAAGCATTCTTCTCAGAAGTCTAGCTATGATAAAATGAGTGGATTTCTTCATCCGTTAAAAGAAGGAGAGACAGTGAGAATGCAAATGGTGAAAGGCTTTGATTGAATTGTCAAGTGAGAGGTATATGGTACCGAGCTGAGATCCTACTTAGTGGAATATGAGGGTGTAGAGTATAAGAGAAACTGCAGACATCTTGCTCCTATATCAGAAACGATATTGCAGCATCGTACCTGTGATACAGACTCTAGATCTCAGAGCAGCCCTGACAATGTTCATACTGAAGAACATGTCTCAATATCCATTCCTGTTTTTGGTGATGTCCCAGTTGTCTCCAAAGTTGAGCATTCCGTGAAGACAGTCCCTGTTGCTAGATCCATTTCTGACTCTTATGTTACACAATCAGGTCTTATTTCTAGGCCTAGTGTAAAACACACCAAGCTGGACATGACTGTTTTATATGTGTCAAATTTTGTATGATTGCATGTCAGATAATTAGTTCTATATAACTGCATGTCAAAAGATCATTTCTGTAAATTGCACGTCATTGAATACTGTCATTTCGTATATGGACTATTTCTAAAAGAGGGAGGATGTAGATCAGCGTTTGTGTATGTGCCTTTAAGAAGCATTTCCAGATGTAACAGATGTATATAAATACTGAGTACGTGCAGGCAGCATTGACCATTTTGAGAGAATGGCTAGCATGTTAATATGTATGAGTATGATAGTCAGTCTGTTTATAAGTGTATTTAAGTTTGTTACAAAGCCTCATTTCTGATGTGTGTGTGTGTGTGTGTGTGTGTGTGTGTGTGTGTGTGTGTGTGTGTGTGTGTGTGTGTAATAAAGCTGCTTGAACTGAACCGATGAATGTTAGTCTGTTTTATCCTGACCAGATTAGTGATATACAAGCAATAAACTTTGTGTGCTGAAAGCATACGTCTCTCTGTGGCAGTATTAGAATTATTATTTATTTATTGTTTGTTTTATTGACATTTGTTTACTGGGAAAGTCCAACTTGACACAAGTGCTCTTTTTCATGGGAGATCAGGGAGAAAAACTCCTGAAGTATCAAGTTTAGTACACTTCATTTTTACAATAATTTTTATAATGCAGCTATAATGAGACATAATCATAGTCAGAATAATCAGATTGTTATACTGATTTTCACAAATATTCAAGTATTACATTGAGATATTTACAGGTAGTAGGTGTGTAAAATAGGTAGAGAAAGTTTATGATTTCAATAAAGCGAGGTAATGGAAAGGGAAATAACTGGGCAAAGTTCTTTGGACCATGGGTTCTACGTGGGAGCTTCCCACCAGTCTCTTCAGTACCTTTCATTTACATGAGACTAGTCTTTTCAAGGATCAAAAAATAGCTTTAGAGCAATGGTCAGACCAGTATAGCTCCACTCGTGAATAATATTCACGAGAAGTTCATATTTCACAACATTGTCAAAACCAACATGCAGTTTTTGGTGGATTACAATTTCATCTTTTGGCATGACTTAGGATGTAGGTAGAGGCTGGAGGACATGGTGAAAACTTATAGAGAGTAATGAATTTGATGTGCTCAAATGCAGTTAGGAAGGAAATGACCTTATTTAAGTTAATACTCTGTTGCATTAACATAAAATAAACCTAAGTAAAGAACATGATCCCTGCAAAACCAGGGGCTCTGGATAAATTACAAAACTATACTGACAAAACACTAAATTTTCAGGCATCCCTGAGTCGTCATAATGGTTTGGTTATGAACATTTTGTTCCTATGGGGATTTTTCCTATATTCCCCAATAGCATTAAAAGGAGTATAAAGCTGTATTTCCTGGATGTGAAGTTGTTCTATCCCTCGGCTCTGAGTCGGCACCTACTGCAAAGCTCGAGGATTTCAAGTAACTCGAGGCCAGGTCCCTATCCCATGATGCACCCTTAGTAACCGCAGATCTAGTTTGCCGCTGAAACTGATCAGTGGTTCCTGATAGCTCGGGCAAGTAAAACTTTAAATACTTTGCTATTTTACAAATGTTGTTAGTGTTTCACTATAGTAGATAGATATTTAGGTTAGATAGGCTCTTAAAGCTTTATCTATAGAGTTCCCTTCCCTGTGTGCTGTTTCCTAGCTGTATATTTGGCCTCGTTTTTCTTATAGGCCTATTTAACTTCTCTGGCAAAAAAAAATCTTTATTCAGTGACCTTTTGTCACATATATTGTTAAAATACACCAGCATCAGAAGTTCTGAAATTGTTAGGTATGATGGCAGCAGCAATTCTAGCTATACCACTAGGTCGTATGCACATGCGGATACTACAATGGCTGTTGTTCACTCAATGGTCTTACCAAGAGCTCCCCATGTCTCACATGATGTTGTCCTTCTTTCGGCTTTTCCCGGTTAAGGAGTCGCCACAGTGGAACTCCGGTCCGCTAATGATTGGCAGTAGATTTTTTACGGGTGCCAAACGAAGGCATGCCCATTCTACGCATGTCTTTCAAACACCACTCGACCGCGGGGAGGACATGCAGACTCCACACAGAAATGCGCTCCAGCCGAGAATCGAACGAGAGAACCTCTTGCTGTGAGGCAACAACAATAATGATCACAAATTCCTGCAAAAAGGACCTTTAGTGGTGGTTGACCTCACTTCATGTTACGATAGGACGCCCATTTGTGCTACCCCTCCAGTGGCCACAGTGACCACAGACGCTTCCCTGATAGGGTGGGGGGGGGCATTTTCAGGGAAAGAGCCCAAGGCGCATGGACCGATCAAGAGACACATCTGCATATCAATGTCCTAGAGATGAGAGCAGTACGTTTGGTGTTGCAGCACTTCCAGGACTCTTTTCCTCTGGGTACGATTGCAATTCAGATGGACAACATGTCATTGGTCTGGTATTTGAACAAACAAGGAGGAACCAAATCATACCCCCTTTATTGCGAGGCCCTCAGAATATCGCAGTGGGCTATTTCCACCCAGCACTTTCTGTTAGCAATGCACATCCCAGGGAAATCCAACATGATAGCAGACAAGTTGAGCAGAGCAATTTTGTTGCCCCATGAGTGGTCCCTCAAGATGGAAATAGCGGACAGGATATTCCACAGTGGGGCCAGCCTTGCTGTGACCTCTTTGCCAGTCACATGAACAGCAAATGCAGAAGCTACTTTGCCTTTATTCCCCCACCGGGAGAAGCCCCAAGGGATGCACTCATTCACGATTGACCCCCCCCGGGTCTCCTCTGTGCATTCTCACCAATCTCGTTGATACCCAAGGTATTACGGAAAGGCAAAGCCCTGGGAAGGACCATCATTCTAATAGCTACCAATTAGCCTCATCAGGTTTGGTTCCCCTTCCTTCAACTTCATCTTTTGGGGGACCCCTGGATTCTGGACCCAGTTCCAGACCTTCTGACACACTCGTCAGGGGAACTTCATCCCTCTCTGCAGCCCCTGAAGGTGACAGCTTGGCTACTGCAATTCCCGTCATAGCCAGGTTCCATAACCTTTCCAATGAGATGAAGCAAATTCTCCTATCATTTCATAAATCCTCTGTGAGGAAGCTGTACCTCAGTAAATGGAAAAAAATTTTCTATATGGGCTGCTAAAAATAATCTTGATCCTTACCAAGTCCCTATGGTCTCTATTCTAGATTTCTTAACCATGATATTCAGTAAAGGAGCTGCAGAAGCAACAGTCCATGCTCAACTTGCTGTCATTTCTAACTTTGATCTGGGATTTGAAGGATTGAATATTATGTCACACAAATTATCCAAAGCCTTTCTCAGGGACCTTTCATATTAGACCACCTGTGAAATCTCCCTATTCTCCATGGAATCTAAATTCTATGCTTTCCTGCATAATTCTTCCGCCATTTGAACCAGTTTCCTCATGTGACCTCAGATTTTTGTCATGGAAAAACATCTTTTTAGTGGCTATTACTTCTGCCCGCAGAGTGCCAGAGCTTCAGGCCTTATCCATTAAGCCTCCTTATTTGATTTTCCATGCTAACAGAGTCTCACTTCGAACAAACCCCTCTTTCTTACCCATAGTTTGCACTGAAACTAATCTCAACCAAATTATTGATTTGCCAGTTTTCTTCCCCAACCATTCCAACAATTTAGAGTACATGCTGCACAAACTTGAGGTTCACAGACAGCTTAGATTTTATTTGGATAGAACAAAAGATTTCAGGAAATCACACCAGCTTTTTGTTTCATTCCCAGATTCCAGGAAGGGTATGCCAGTGGCTAAAACAACTCTGTCTAAATGGTTATCTGATTGCATCACCTTTGCTTATTCAGCTGCCAATATGCCCTTGCAGCATAAAATTAAAGCTCACTCAACCAGAGCAGTTTCTACATCATCTGCTTTTTCTGCCAGACTTCCTATTGGTAACATTTGCGCAGCAGGCACTTGGTCAAATCCTCATACCTTTATTACTCATTACAGAGTTGACAGGGTCTCCTTTGGATCCACGGTCCTGAGAAATATACTCCCATGAGCCACCCGAGGTTGATGGTGCTTGGGACTCTACCCATCAGTAAAGAATGAATGGCGAGATAGGACAACTTCACATAAAGAAGTTATGTACTTACCATAACCTTCCATGTGAGTTGTTCATCTTGCCTTCATTCTTGCGTCCCTCCTTCCTACCCCCTCCAGGGCTTTCAGAAGACCGAGATGCTAGATCCTTCCTGGTCACTCAACCCTTCTATACTTTCTCTCTTATGGAGTTATAGAATGACATATGGTATTATTTTATGCAGCAAACAAGATCTGAGGTAACTCAGGGTGCATCATGGGATAGGGACTTGGCCTCGAGCTTCTTGAAATTCTCTAGCTTTGCAGTAGGTGCTGACTCGGAGCCGAGGGATCGGCTCCGAACCCATCGGTAAAGAATGAAGGTGAGATGAACAACTCACATGGAACATTATGGTAAGTACATAACTTCTTTTTTTGGAGTATGAGACCTGGAACTTGGTACCAACAAATTTGGGCTAAAAAAATAAGTTTTAAAGTAATACTTTTAAAGCAGTTTGAACATTAAAACGCACATTTATCAGCACTGAATATTGATTTACACTGGAGTTGAAATACTGAAGTAGTTGTAAGAAAGATGAGTGGTCAGTAAAATGGGGAAAAAAGTATGACGTAGTTCATAAATGGAAATAACAGGAAATCTTTTGTGCATTTTCGTAGTATGATCAGACTTTTCACAAATAACTATTTGCTTCTCAAATTTGAACATTGACCGTGGCCATTTATCTGGTATCCCTAGTGTGAATATGTTGTTCCATACAGAATTAGCCATTGCTTTTCTTCATGTTGTTTGTATTAGCATCCATAATGTCCAGCACTGGAAATGAGGTTGTTATGTGAATGATTAAGGAAGTCAGCCCATCCATGTCTGGCCATTTGAAAACCCTTGTGAAAGTAAACTAAAATAGCAAGTATTTTTTTCAGATAAAAACAAACTGTATCAGTCATGTTTTCAGCCTGAATGCAGTATCTTTTCTAGCAATATACAGTAATAGAGAGCAACAAAGTTTCTGTGTGGAATATAAGCACATGAAAATGTATATCAATATGGAAAAATGTACTGATTGCCACTCAAATTTAATACAATACAACAGTTAATGCACTCAGATTACTGATTTAGTGTCTACTTGCAAACTGCCTATTAGACATCTTTAACTACTGTTGCTACACTTCAGCTCCACTGCAGGTCAATATTCAACAGTGACAAAATACTATTGGTTTTATTTTTATTTTAACAGTACGTTTTAAACAAAAGTGACATGGTCAGCATGGTACTTGAAATATAAAATTTCATGCACCGTTCACTGTTTGCTGTTGTTACTAGTCATCATCCCATGTTCCACTTTGTAGGGGACAGATCTCTGAGTCAAGGGAAGATAAGGATAAAAGGCACACCTCCTTCTTAAATAGTTGGCCTGTTTGCCTACAAGAAGTATGTTATGTTGTGCAGAATAATAGTGGTGTACTATGTTTTTGCATATATCAGTCTGTTTGCTTTTTCACTCATAAGTACAACTGATGTGAGGTAAACTGTCCAGAACAGAGTTCATACTGGTTGGCAAGAGGATAGATGTCACCTCTTCCATCACTATGTGGCTTGTCTGGTGTTCTGCTTAGATGGTAGAAGTGATACCAAAGCTTGCCTGCCCACATGTTATCTCTGAATTCAAATCTTTGTGTAAGTGTAATATAGTCTGCAAAATAAGAGTGATACAACATATTTTGTTATATGGAAGTATGTTTGCTACATTTTACTGTGTATGCATGCAGATGTGAAGTTATCTGTAGATATAAGGCATTGTCCTTTTATGTGGGAGCCCTTTCCCTGCACTCCCTTAACTAATATAACAAAAGAATGGACAGGCAATTTGCTCTCTTCTTATATGAGTGTCTTCTCCTTTTGTACCTATTTTGCTGATATACCTGACTCCACTGCCTTCAAACATCTTTGGTAAGTTTATGCCTAGCTATGAGTTGACAATTCATTTTCATGGCACTGACTGAACAGCTTTCAGTGTGCCAGGAATCTAGTGAAGAGTCAACGTACTGACCCCAAGTATGGAATACACATAGGCAGGCAAACATGGCTTGAGCAAGAGACTCTTTCCCAATTTTTTTCTGTTCTGTCACTGGTAGCTTCAGGGCTGCTAAAACAGTGATGCATCTCTTTTATTCTAATAAAATTAATTATGTACCTATATAAAATGTGTAGTGTACTACAAAAGTAGTACCAATGCCTTTTATCATGATTCTAGCAAAGTCAGCGTCTAGCCCTTGAATTCTATATGAAACTGTGGCAGATTTATGACTTTTCACATATTTTACTATGACAACTTTAAAACATGTGAATAAGTCATTAGCACTAAAAACCTGGAAGATGTCCTGCCATGTGCTGTTATGGTGACAACCTGATGGAACTATACTGTCGTCCAAAGTATTTATTACCTGTTCATTAGCCTAATGTCAACAGTATGTAAAATATGCGCGGCTTGTCTTCCTCATGTCAACTGTACATGGACATTTCATCTTTCAACTATTGATAGGCACATTTTAACTAAGCATTCAGAATATGCTAAATTATTTCATTAACAGTGCTGATGGCAATACAGATAACATGGCCTGGCTAGTTGCTTGCTTTTCATGGTACATATAATGGTGATAGTTTTGTCAGGACAGTTGCCGTGAGCACATACAAGGCACTGATCTAGCTGGATCATTTACAGTGCTGTGTGTTACGTTTCTTGTGCAGTTTAACATCAGTTGTCAAAACAGGATGAAACTTTTAACAGTAGCCTGCCACTCCATTTCCAAGTCAAACAAAAATGGGACAGCCTTTTCAGGAGCATCTGTTCTAGATTCAATGCGGCAGCCTTGAATCTAGAACAGATGCTAAAAAATGCAGAATGATAGTTTGTAAAAAAAAAAATACACTACATAATTTATTTTCCTGCAGTTTACCAGTATATTGTTGTAAGCGTTGATTTACCATACATAGTTCAGTTTTCAATGTTTTAGCATAGTTAGAAAATGTAAAATGTCTGTTCATGTTCATTATGAAGGTTTTTCTTTCTTTTTTGCACTGTTCTCTGTTTTGGTCATTTGTGATACTGGCAGACAAGGCACACTGACATAAGAGAATCAGCTGCACTGCTGCTGTCAATACGCACAATGCGGGCATTGCAGCCACATCTTTTTGATAAGATGCATAGCTTAGGTAGCACAGCTGCTTCTTGCTTGTGATTTACCAGCAGTAGTAGACAACACATAGTGAAATACCTGGGCGAATCATCCTGATTTCAGGAGTGCAATAACGGAGGTAGCTTGTTCACTTACTGTGGGCAGACAAGGCTCACTAACTTGGACAGGGTGACCTTCACGCCTGATGTTAAGTTGTCTATCTCGCCTTCATTCTTGCTGGATGGGTTCGGAGCCGACCTCGGCTCCGACTCGGCCACTCTAAAAGCTCGAGAGTTGGTTCCACCGGCTCGAGGCTCCCCTTATATCCCACAATGCTAGGCGAGAGTTACCTCAGATCTCGTTTGCCGCTACAGCTTCGAGGTTGGTTGCTTCTACCGGTTCCTGGTGAGTGTTAGCTTTTTATACTAAAAAGTTATTCTTTTTTCCCCTTTTAACCTTAATTCTTCACAAATTAGTGTAGAATATAGTTTTTTATCCCCGACCCTATTTTTTCCCCGTTTCTCTTTAAAAGAACCGCTGGTTCTTCCCTTGGGCCTTTGGCCTTCCCTTCCTTAGGGTGTGTTTGTGTAGTTTCTTTAACTTTTTTGTGCTTAATTCTAGTATTTTTACTAAAATTGTTAATTATTTTAGTATTAATAATTTTTCTGACAGGGTATAACTGTGTGTTTGGTGTGTGTTAGTGTACACCTGTCAGTTAGGATAATGTCAAAGGAAGCAAAGGTCTTGATTCAAGAAGTGTGATGCGTGCTGTCAGAAAATGTCTCTGACAGACGCTCACACTTCTTGTGTCTACTGTCTGGGGCCTTTGCACCTGCAGGACTCCTGTGCTGTGTGCCATGGCTTCAGCCCCAGGGTCCTGCAGGAGAGAAAGAACAAGTTAATTGAGAGGCTTGTTAAAACCAGAGGATTCCCTGTCAGTTTCAACAGGGAAGCCCTCTAAGGCATCGAGGTCTTCGGCTCCGGCTTCTGAGCCGAGACCTCAGGTTGTTCAACCTTGCCTTTATCGGCTCCGGCTGGAGCCGATAAGACTCAGTCCACAGTTTCTGTGGCTTCCTCGGCTCTGGCCGGAGCCGAGGTTATCGAGGTACCTGTGTCGGCTCCGACAAGATCTTCGGAGCCGACAACCAGAAAGAGGTCTAGGTCACCTTCTCTTGGCTCCGTTCATTCGGCTCCAGGATCTCCCCTGCTGTCTGAACGGAGCCAAAGGTCTCATTCCTCTAGGTCATCGAGGCTTTCCGATCATGACCTTCAGAGGGTGGTGAGTCGACTACTTAAGTCCGAGGCACTTGCCCAGATGCTTCAGAGCCCGACTCATCAGTCGGTGCCTGCCCCGGTCCATCAACTCTTTCCTCCTTCGACTCTTTTGAGTTCGGAGCCGGGTCGTGGCGGAACCGAGACTGTGGTCACTTCGGAGCCGAGACAATTGTCTTCGGCTCCGCTGCGCTCCGTTTTCTTCCATGGAGGAATCTCGGCGCCGGACTTCCCTCGTCGGCTCCGAGGGGGTGAGTGGCATCGGACCCTTGTCCGACCCCCCTCTCCCTCTCGGTGCTTCGGCGCTGGTGAGTTCGGCTCCGACATCGGCCTCGGAGCCATCACTGTCGGTGCCGAGGGGGGTCCTTAGCTCCTCGGAGCGGGGACCTCTGGCTCTGCCTGACAGGGGTGCTTTCGAGGTCATGCAGAGTGTGTTAGAGCCTGGCTCTACTCCACAGTCGGCTCCGTCAGCCCCTCCCTCTATGCTGCCTCAGGGTAAGTCGACTCACTCCCTCATCCCGGACCGCAGAGAGCCAGCTCCTCAGGAGCCCCCTTTGGGGATTTCATCCTCTTCCAAGGCCTCTCCTGATTTGGCAGAAGAGCCCCCTCGGAAGAGGAAGTGCAAGAGGAAGCACATTGACTCACCTGAGTCTATCACGTCGGACACAGATCTGGATGATTCTGAGGGTTCCCCGCGTTCCCCTTCTGAAGATGTCTCATTTGCAGACATTCTGGAGATCCTTAAACAGAGGGAAATTGGCCAGCCCTCAACCCTTCAGAGGACGAATCTGTGTATCTTGAGGCGTTTGGCTCTCGTCCTTCCACCTCCTGGGTGTCCCCCTTGACCCCCTCATGCAGGTGGTTGCTAAAAGGCATGGACGGCTCCTGATTCAGTGGACCCCACTCCCAGGAGACCCTCCAAATTCATCACAGCTCCATCAGACAAGCAATTTTTATCAAAAGGAGTTTCTGTGGATGCTATGGTGGTAGCTGCCGCCACAAAGAAGGAACTGGCTGATCCTTCAGTGCCTGTCCATCCACCTAACAAGGAATCTAGGTCCATGGATAGGTATGGAAGCGGATGTTCTCCTCAGCGACTTTTACCATGCGTCGCTGAATTACCTGTGCCATTTCACTCGTCTTCAAAGGGACTTGGTCAAGGAAGCGAGTGAGATGTTGAAGGACCCTACAGCTGCGGGTTCCAAGAAAAATGAACACGCAGCTGGCTATCCTTAATTCCATTTCCAACTCCTCCATGCCTCCTCTTATGCGGCCGATGGAGCGAGCAGAGCCGCAGGAACAGGGTAGCCTTACGTAGGCACGCCTGGATGCGGCTATGCAACTTTGCGGAACCTTTCAAGACGTCTTTCACGAACTCCCCTTTTGATGGATCATCTCTTTTGGTCCTCAAGTGAAAGAAACCCTGACTAGGTGCGAGACTGATGGCAAGACCCTTTCTGCCGTCGGAGTCCGTTTTTCGACTCCTTCTAGGCCTTACCCCAAAGGCCAGAAGGGTGGAAAGATGTGGTTCCGTAAACAATCTCAAGGGACTTCGCCTGACGACAGAGTCGCTTTTCCTACCAGAGGCAGAGGTGGGAATAACAATGGTAGACGTCGCCCTAAGGGCAGGGGGGGTCCGCAGAACCAGGGCAATCGGGAAGCCTTTCCTGACAAGCCCTTTCAGCATCCCTGAGGTGTTGCCCGACTGCCCATCTTCGGAGGCAGTCGGGGGAAGATTGTCACTGTACCCAGAAGCCTGGCTATCCTTGACACAAGACAAATGGGTACAGTCCATCATTTCCGAACGTTATTCTATCCCCTTTCTTCGTTTTCCAAATCAGTCAAAAAAATCCCTTCCAGATGTTCCACCCGCTCAAAAGGATATAGCAGCTTTGGAAATTTCAAAACTGCTTGCAAAAAGAGCTATTCAGCCAGTGTCAGCAGACCAACAAGGATCCGGAATCTACTCAAGGTTCTTTTTAGTTCCAAAGAAAACAGGGGACTGGAGACCAATTTTGGATCTCAGTATCTTGAACAGATCGGTCAAGAAAACAAGATTTCGGATGGTCACGCTGCAATCCATTCTTCGCCTATTGGGAAAAGGAAACTGGATGTGCTCTATAGACCTTCAGGACGCGTACTATCACATAAAAATGAACAGACGCTCCAGAAGATTCCTCCGCTTCAGGCTGGGAACCAGTCATTTTCAATTCAGGGCCCTGCCCTTTGGTCTCACCACTGCCCCGGTGTTTACCAAATGCATGGCAGTGGTAGCTTCTCACCTGAGACGACAAGGATTCCAGGTGTTTCCATATTTGGACGACTGGCTCCTCACAGCTCCCACCAAGCATCTCCTTCTGATGGCCAGAGATTACACTTTTCGCCTGTCAAAAACTGGATATCTCAATAAATTGCGAAAAGTCTGTTTTGTCGCCTTGTCGTACTATTACCTACATAGGCTAAATTTAGATACTGTAAACATGTCTGCAACACTAACGAACCAAAGGATATCAGACATTCAAAATTGGTGTCACTTCTTCTCAACAACAACAGAGCCAAAGCCAGGTTAGTTCTAAAGGTGTTGGGAATCATGGCAGCGCCATACCTCTCCTCCCATTGGCCAGATACCACATGCGGATCCTTCAGTGGATGCTCTTTTCTCAATGGTCATACCAGGAACTTCCAATGTCTCACACCATTATGATCACGCAAGCGTGCAAAAGCATCTCATGTGGTGGATGTCTTCCCCAGCTCCTGTTGGGAAGACCATTTGTTCCACCTCCTCCGGTTGCTACTCTGACAACGGATGCCTCCCTGATCGGGTGGAGGGGGCATTATCAGGGCAGGACAGTCCAGGGCACATGGCAACCAAACGAATGCCACTTGCACATAAATGTTCTGGAGATGAGAGCAGTGCTTTTAGCGTTGCAAGCCCTTCAAGACTCTCTTCCCTTGGGAACGATTGCAATCCAGACAGACAATATGTCTGTAGTGTGGTACATCAACAAACAAGGCGGAACCAGATCATACCCCTGTGTCGAGAAGCACTCAGACTGTGGCAATGGGCGATTTCTTCTCAGCGTTTTCTGATAGCAACGCACATCCCGGGAAGTCCAATCACATTGCGGACAAGTTGAGCAGAGCTATTCTCATGCCTCACGAGTGGTCTCTGAAAGACTCTGTAGTGAGAGAGATATTTCTCAAGTGGGGTCAGCCTTGCTGCGATCTTTTGCTACTCCCCAAAACAGCAAGTGCAGAGAATACTTCACTCTATTCCCTTTACCAGGCCAACCCAGCAGGGACGCTAGTCCAAGTTTGGCCCGGGACTTCTGTATGCATTTCCTCCTTTCCCACTGATCTCTCAAGTAATACAGAAAGCTATCGCTCAGAAGGCCTCATTGATCCTCATTGCTCCTTACTGGCCTCGACAAGTGTGGTTCCCCTTTCTACATCGATTTCTTTTGGAGCGACCGTGGAATCTGGACCTAGTTCCAGATCTTTTGATCCATCAGTCGGGTCAGTTTCATCGCTCCCTCCCCTCTATGAACCTCACTGCTTGGTTCCTCCACTTCCAACCGTAGCCAGGCTTCCTCAATTATCTCACTCTGTTAGAGATATTTTGATAGCTTCCCATAAATCTTCCACTCGAAAGATTTATTTGAGTAAGTGGAAACGCTTCTCATATTGGGCACAAGGAAAGGACATAGATCCTTTCACCGCTTCTATCCAACTAGTCCTTGATTTTCTTGCTGAACTCTTCCATGCAGGTTCATCTCCATCTACTCTTAAGGTTCAATTGGCAGCTATTTCTAATTTCCATGTGGGTATTTCTGAATCTGCCCTAATGTCCCACAAACTCTGCAAAGCCTTTTTGAAAGGAGTTTTTCTTCTCAGACCTCCTGTAAGAAATCCTCCTTCACCTTGGGACCTAAATTTAGTTCTTGCTTCTTTGATTCTTCCCCCTTTCGAACCTGCAGCTTCATGTTCCTTAAAGTTATTATCATGGAAAACTCTCTTTCTGGTGGCTATCACATCAGCTAGAAGAATTTCAGAACTTCAAGCACTCAGTTGTCGCTCTCCTTACCTTGTGTTCCATAAGGACAGAGTTTCCTTACGAACTAACCCGTCCTTTTTGCCTAAGGTGGTTTCAACATCAAATCTAAACCAATGCATTGACCTCCCTGTCTTTTTCCCGGAGTATTCAAATAGGTCTGAACAAAAATTACACTACCTGGATGTTCATCGTCAATTAAGGTACTACTTGGACAGGACGAAACTATTCAGAAAATCTGATCAGCTGTTTGTCTCCTATGCGGAAAGCAGAAAGGGACTTCCAGTTTCAAAGGTATCTTTATCCAGATGGCTAACATCTCTGATTACCCTTGTTTATGAGATTAGACACCAAAACTGCCTAATAAACCTAAAGCCCATTCCACCAGAGCTTTGGCTACTTCTCTAGCCTTCCAAGACAGACTGCCTATTGACACCATTTGTGCAGCGGCTACTTGGGCTACTCCTCACACTTTTATTTCCCATTATAAGTTGGATTTAGCTTCTAGGCATAGAGCTAATTTTGGTTCCACTGTTCTCAGGAGTCTGTTCCGTTAGGCCACCCGGGACAAGGTGCTAGGGACGGTCCCATCCAGCAAGAATGAAGGCGAGATAGACAACTTAACATATAGAAGTTATGTTCTTACCATAACGCTCCATGTTAGTTGTCTTCTTCTCGCCTTCTTCTTGGCCCCACCCTCCTTCCCCTGGCCTGGACAGACCTAGAGGAGTTGTGATCGTGACCTCTCTTTCTACCACCTCTTTCTTAGTCATATGCTATTATGCATATTTTCTTGTTTCAGGATATAGGTCACCCCTTTTCTTCCTGCTGTTAGAGGTGGATTCTGTTTCACAGTTATACTGTTTTTGATATAAGCTGGGTTAGCTTACAAACGAGATCTGAGGTAACTCTCGCCTAGCATTGTGGGATATAAGGGGAGCCTCGAGCCGGTGGAACCAACTCTCGAGCTTTTAGAGTGGCCGAGTCGGAGCCGAGGTCGGCTCCGAACCCATCCAGCAAGAAGAAGGCGAGAAGAAGACAACTAACATGGAACGTTATGGTAAGAAC
Organism: Protopterus annectens; assembly: GCF_019279795.1. Lineage (NCBI taxonomy): Eukaryota > Metazoa > Chordata > Ceratodontiformes > Protopteridae > Protopterus > Protopterus annectens. The sequence goes on along the minus strand of NC_056747.1, from coordinate 624,938,306 downwards.
ATAACTTCTATTTATTTAGCATTACACATAATATAAGCAACCCAGCCACCTAGTATTAGCAGGGCATAATCCATGGACATATGCAGCCCATTTGTAACTTGATAACTGGCACACTTAGCATGGGTAAAAAAGACACCGTAACCAAGGTTGTGCATGTCCTCTTTTCTTTCTGGTAGTTTACATAACTTGAAGAGTTTAGCTACGTACTTTTGGTGGTACACTTTAGGTTGACAGGATATACTAACAAGAGCAGATCAGTCTCTTAGCTGTTTGAGGTATACCGAACACTGGCTGCCCAGCCACGTGTTTTTGGTCCTATGCTTACCATGGGCAGAAAAAAAGTGCAACAAAGATGAGTTATCTCCTTTCTTCTTTTATTTTTCCTTTTCCCCTCCTGATGCCATACACCTATCCAGCTTTTCCACACCCACCCAAGCCCTGGATTCCTTTATTGCTTTCTCTGGGCAAACCTAGCATGACACTTTGACATATGGGCCCCCCGACTCAATGCTAACTCAGTTGTAGTCCTGTGGAGCAGGGAATCCATCAGGGTGTTGCATGTTTGGAGCCAGACGCAATCATCCTTATGACAATGAGCCAGAGACCCTGCCTTAGACAGAGTTTGGAGTGATGACATCAGAGATGTTGTCACCACACCCTCTAATTTGAGTAGATGAATTATGAAGCTCCTGGTCTCCACCAGAGGTTACATAGGCATTGAGCTTCCTCAAATCCTCCACTAAGGTAGGAAAGTTAGCTGTCAGGTGCTTCATCCCATCTCCATCCCATCAGCCCTACCAGTTGCTTAAGTCTGTGCTCAAACTTGGGTCACCTTTGCTGTGAATGGACACCCTGCCTTTGCACCATTGGACCAACCATCTCCTCTAGTCTTATCTTTTGCAACAAAGGCAGCCTAGCTGCTTACTGTTTTATCATGCACATAAAACACTTAAAGTCCTATTCACCTACTTTTCATATTACTGTTACCTTGGGCTGGGAAAGCACACTAACATGGGCAGATCACCTAATTACCTGCTGTTGTCAGTGTTTTGCAGTCAGCATGCATGGCACAGTAACTTAGGTTTGCCTGGCATACCATGACTGGTGGTGGCACACACAACTTGAAAAGTACAGCCATATGCATTTAACATTGTACAGAACATGGGCAGTCTGTCTTCCAGCTGTCAATGATGTATGTAAGTCAAACAATACATCCACTTTAATATGTGTTTGTATCTATGTCTGGAAAAGGTAGTATAGAGAGTCAAGGCGATGAAACTGCAAGAAGCTTTAGCCTTGGGATTGATTCCTTCATCTCTACTTGCAGATTGTGTGATACTGAACAAAACTCTTAATCGGAGACTGCCCACGAAAAGAGGCACTTCTGTCTGACTTGCTTAGTTAACAAATGTATTTATCTAAGGATAATTTGAACTAGTGTACCTACATATCATTTTTGCAAATTTTGTTATTCTACTGCTTTCCCTCAAAACATTGTTGGAAGCCTGGTCAGTGTTCACTATGTTGTTTGTCTTTGAATCTCCTGTCCACGAGTTTATAATGTATGCTGGCATCCGGATTTGTTATTGTATTCATACAAGGCATTAAGACCAAAATCAGCCAAAGAACTCAAGGTGCAATAATGTAGCTAATGGTTGTTTCTTGAACAAGATATGCTTTTTTAGACTGTAAGGAACAGTGTTTGCTGGAATATGGATTCAGTGTGTTAAGTATTTATCTTAGTTATACCGTTTAACTGTCCCTGATTTAACATCTAAATTTTGCTCTATTCTTTGTAAAAATTTGTGACTGGGGAGTTTTTAAATAAGTTCCAGAAACTTTTTCTTCTGAAAATTGATTATTGCTAGGGTTACCACCTTTTCAAATACTCAGCGTAGGGCATTTTTTACAGAAACATGAGATTTTGCAGGACAAACCATACCCACCAGTGCAAAGGATTGGACTTCCCTTTTTTGCCAAAACTAAAGCTCACTTTTATAAAAATTGAGTTGTCTGTATTGATTGGTATCATATTAAGGTGTTTCAGATTCAGAGTAATTGTTTTAGACAACAGTTTAAGAAAAGTTATAAAATTATTTAATGTCCTAAAGTCTCAAGACATTTGCCATTTTTCATGTTTTGTCACAGGACACAACTGCCAAATAACCACTAACCTACGTAAAGAGACACAGTTGGTAACCCTGATTAATACAAATTGCTTCATTCCTTCAAGTTTATGAGAGAATGCTGTCAGTATTTTAAGTGTCCATGATTTTGGGCCCTTGTCCATAATAGTTGGGTTTTTCACTGAATTTAGAGGAGTTTGAGTTATGATTTTAGTAAGCTTACATTCATAAGTTCATAGGAGATTAGTATGCAGCGGCGCTACAGCCTTTACAAGCCTGGCCATGTTAAATCCCAAGTATCCTCATTTGTTCTTTTTGAGTAGTTCGTAGAACAAATTTATACACAGAGTGGGTCTGTGATCAACGTTCATTATGTTACTTGTACATAGAAATGCAAAATTTAATTAATCAGCTTTTGGATTGCTAGTGTTTTATTTCATTTCATCCTGTTGGTAGACATTATTTGCATTCTGCAAAAGCAAAAAAGGAAACTGTAAATGTTTAAAACGTCTCATTCTTTTTGGTTTTTAAGTATTCTGAGTGTGGTAGAATCCACTGGAGTATTATGTTTTCCTTTCTGATGGAACATTAGTAAAGGTAGATCTCCATTTATTATGCCCAGAATTAGTGTATTTGTTTGATAAGTATTTAAAGAATGTTTGAAAATTCACTTGTGAAATGCTTTTCTTATGCCACCTTCTGGTAGAACTGTCAGCTGCAACGTTTAAGTCAGGCTATTTAAGTTAGTGAATTAATGCACAGTGCAGAGCTGTTTGTAGTTAAACAAATGCTTTTTATTATCCTTGTGTTTGAAGTACCAGTTGCAGTGTAGTAATACTGTGGTGTTGACCTTTCTTATATTAGCAAAGGTTATAATGGTGAGAGAAGGACTGGCAAAGGACTGCTGTCAGGAACTACTGGATTTGATCTGTAATATGGCAATACAGTAGTCTACTAGAGAATATCAGAAGAGAGAAGTGAGAGGTTTGAAAAGGCTGGCAAATATTTAAGATGAATAAAACGTCAAGCTATATTTATTTAATGCCTTAAGTAGTTATATAATTTCTTTAAAAAATGGGGTTGCAGACTTTCATTTTATTAGAATTTGAAAGGTTTACCAGCTTTTTTGCCAACTAAATATTGTAAATAATGTCTGGGGAAAATACTTTTTCAGGGGTTGGTACTGCAGAGAAATCATAGCAGTCTTGACTGTAACCATTGATTACCACTTATGCTTTAGGAACTGACGTCAAAACCGGAATTGACACTAGAACTATCTTGAGTCCATTTCTCGGCTGCATAACAGCTACTTTCTGTTTCGAAGTGTTCTAAGAGACTGGTCAACAGCACTTGCTATGCTGATGCCTGGCTGGCTAGATTACACAACAGGAAGATATTTGCATGTCACAGCAACCTCTGTTAGGGAGGCACAGTGGTGCAGCAGTTAACATTATCACCTCACTGCAAGAGGTTCCTCGGTTCAATTCTCAGCTGGGGTGCATACTCTGTGGAGTTGCATGTCCTCCCTGTGTTCACGTGGGTTTCCTCCCAAATTCTAAAGACATGCATCAGGTGGATTGGACACTCTAAATTGGCCCTAGGTGTGAGTGTCTGTGCTAGTGTGTTGTACGGATGAACTACTGCGGCAGGGCTAGTTACCCAACAGTGTAAGCCTTGGTTCCAGATGATTGTCACTGTTGAAGTGACACCACAATCCCATGTGCAAAAATGGGAAAAGGGGTTGAGGATGGATGGGACAATAACCCATTGTGAGAAGTCTTAAAGAGGAAACTGTGGTTCATTTAGAACAATAGCAGCAGGCTGGCAATTTGTTAGACAGATTAAAACAATTTATGCACATTTCAGAGGAAAAAGGGAGGCAAGAGCATGATGGAACCTTTTTGTATATATTTCAAGACTCTGACAAATATGTAGCCCCTTGGGGTGAGAAGAAGATGACATAATTACGGTAAAATGTTTGATGGCTGTGTGGGTGAGGAAGCCTCTTTTCCCCCATATGCATGAAGCTGTTATCACAATTCAAAGAGAGCAAAATAGTTAGAAAGTGGGACATTATTGTCTATGCTTTGTGGTAAAATCTACCTCTCATCCTCTTAGGGAAATAAATCTGGACAAAGCCACAAATAATGGGGGTCAAAGGCCCAGAAATAGGGACACATTTTATGGGGTCAAAGGCCCAGAAATAGGGACACTTTTTAAATATTGCTCTTACAAACTTAGAAAGTTGATAGAGTAACAGGTTTTACATTAACATGAATTTTCTGAAGGATATGAAGTCTTAAGATCAAATGTCTGCCATTATTTTCTGACTTCACTCTTCATTGATTTGCCAGATAGCTACATGTTCAAAAGTATGAGTCAAAAATCTGAACAGTTGAGAGCTGTGGGTCAAAAATACTAAATAAATTTGAGAATGTGTAGGACAGACACATTCGTAGTTCATTAAGAATGAGCTGCATTGTGCTTAGTAGTTAAGAAACTGAATAGGCTTCTTGGACCAGATGGGTTATTATCTAGCTTCAGGTCTATATATCTTTCCTTTTCTTTCTCCAATTATAGGCAACACTTGAGAGAATTACTTCAGACTGTATAAATTCATAAAAAATAACTTATGTAAAAGTGATAGCCACAAATGCCAACATGCATGTATGTTAGTACCACAGCTGTGAAAATGCATCACCAGTGGACTCCCCCAGGGCTCTGAGCTAGGCCCACTCCTCTTTATGTCAAAGACCTCTGGCTAACCATATTTGCAGATGATTGCAAACTTGGTGCAGTCACTGAATCCCCCCAAGACAAGATCACCTTTCAGAAAAGTCTAATACAGACAAATGTTTGGTGCCAAAGCAATGGCTTAAAGCACATCACCAAGAAATGCATTATATTACCTTTTGGGAAGTCTGCCCCCTCGGTAACTGTGTCATCAATAATACGCCCTTAAAAGCTGATTTACTAATCAAGGATCTAGGAACTTGTGTAGGTAGTAACCTAGCCTTTGACCAACATGGGTCCAAGATCGTAAGAAAATCCTATGTCGCTCAGCTAACTTTATGCATGTATCCCAACATATGTGAATCGTTTTGCTATAACTGCTATTATATCAATATTGTTTAAAATTGTACTTGTTTTAAAATGTATTACTGGAGCTTTTCTCCTCAGGTCTCCACTGAAAATGGGCCACAAGCCCAGTTGGACAAACCTGGTTAACAAATGTCAATAAATAAATAAAGTAAATAAATGCATGGTATCTAGGTCCAGGGTCATCATACCACTGTTACTGTGCCCTCATCAGGCCCATAACAGAGTATAATGTCCCCTTCGGTATATTCCTGACCAGGTAAATGAAGCAGCTGGAACATCCACAAAGGTTTCTTACAGCAAGAATGCAATGAGTAAACACTATGTGCTACAATGATCACCTCAAGCCCTGTCTGTTTACTCTGTATCATACAGACATTTGAGAGGTGATCTTTGACTGACATGCAAGACATCCATGGACCCTGTTTTGCTGAATGTTTTGCACATCTGCAAAACAAACAGCATCAGAACTACTACATTAAAAGAACTAAATTTTGTTTGCAACACAAGCAGGACATGTTGGAGAGAGAGATATATTTCTCAAAGAATTCCCATTCTGTGAAACAGGTTCCCCATCCATGTGAAGCAGAGTTTCTCTCTCTCCCTATTTAAGAGCAATGTGGACCAATGGATTGGTAATTGGAAATTCACCTCTGGTCTGGCTCCTGTGTCTCTGATGGACATAGAGAAATCAGTAAATCACCCACTATAAATCAAATATATATGAAAGTTGTGGGTCACTTTTGAGTTGCCCGGCTAGGCTTTTAAAGACCCTAGTGGCCATTAGCCTAGTATATGCCTATGAACCTATGAATTGAGGATATTTAATAGTCCGTTGGTTCATAGATGATTACTAGGCTAAGGACCCCAGAGGATCTTTTTAAATCTAGCCATGCTTCCCACATATGTATATGACAAGCTTTGATGCCCTAAGGTTATTTTAAGGGGTATGTATAAGCTTGCGCATGGGTGGTCAAGCATTTACAGTCCGCTTCTGTCTAATATTGACATAGGTGCCAGACCAGGGGTAAATTTCCAATCCCCATGCTCTGGTCCAAGTTGTACTTGAATTGGGTAAGGGAAGAACTCTGTTCAGCATGTATGGGAAGCCTGTTCCAGAGAAAGGGATAGTGCCTGAGATGCATACATATCCTGCTATCATGTTCTGTTTATGTTGCAGTTGAGGTTTAGGTCCCAACATTTTGATAATTCTGGTGCTATTTGTTTTGTGGATGTGCATCATGTCCATCAGAGCGGGATCAGTGGATGCTTTGCAGGCAAGGCATAGATCACCTCTCATCAGTTTGTTGGAGACTTGAGTACAGAGACAGGGCTTTGAAGGTGGCCTTTTGTCAGGAGCCTTTTTGGATGCTCCAGTTGTTGTATGTGCCTAGTCGGGTCTAGATGCCATATCATTGCTTACAAGTTGTGTGACACAGAAGGATTTCCTTACTACTGTAGACACATGAGAGTCAAAGTCCAGGTTTCTGTCTACATATGTTCCCAAATCTCTGACCATTGGGTCTGCTGTTAGGGGTCTATTATCAATGTGGTAGTTTCCAGCGGTAGCTCTCTTTCCAAAGGATACTAGTATGCATTTTCTTGACACTGAGTTGTAGACAATGGCTGTAGCACCAGTTATTGGTTGGTGTCAGGCTTTCTTGGAGGACATTTGTGTGCGGGATTCTGTGATTGCACCTAATCTGCAATCATCTGCAAACTTGATCAGCCAGAGGCCCTTGATGTTGGCCTTGACTTAAGTGAAGTAGATGCCAAAAAGGCACATCCCCAGCATTGAGCCATGAGGAACTCTGCTAGAGACCGGCTTTTTTGTAAAGGTAAATTCCCCTTTCCTAACTTCTTGGGTCCTGTCTTTCAGCCAGCTGGCTTTCTGGTGGGTGACATAGGGTTTTATACATAATTTTGTGAGGATTGTCTAGAATGTTTTGAGTGGGGTATTGTCAGATATTTTGGCCACATCAAGGTAGGCAGTATATACTGTTTTGCCTGTCTATTGCTTTGGTGACCTTCTCGAAGAAGTTCACCAAGTTGACGAGGCATGACCTGCCTTTAACAAAACCAAACTCATTTGGATCCAGCATCTGAAGGTTTCCTATGTCATTGTGTATCATTTCCATAATAATTTTTTCCATGGTTTTGCATTTGAGACTACTCAGACTTTTGGGTCTGTAGTTGCTCAGGTCTGTAAGATAGCTTTGTCCTTGTGCAGAGGGGAGACAGCTGCAGTCTGCATTTATAGTGCTTCTAGAGGTCTTAATAGGTAGTGCTTCATGCTATTAAGACGGCATCCTGGAATATTATCGGGGCCCAAAGATATAGTGTTCTTTGCCTTGGAGAATGCATTTTTTACACTATTGCCTATCTTTTTGTGCTGTGTTTTGATTGTCCAGCCAGTGAAAAGGAACATGCATTATATCTCCTGTATGTTTACATCCTTCTTTCCTAGACAGTCTTTCTTCCTAGCCAGAACATTTTTGGAAACTGTAGTATTGGCAGTGAAGATATTTAAAAAATTAGATCCATATCTATCTGTGTAATTTTTACTTTTGAATGTATTTGTAGTTTATTTTCTGTTAAAAAGTCCTTCAGATATGAGGGATATCTATTTACAGATCAGATGGGATCCAGCCAGTAGGTGCAGATATCTGGTATCTTAAGTAAAGCATATGCTTCTGACAGATGTGACCAGAGTTAGACAAATGGTCTTGGTGCTGGAGGTTCTGATGAGGGAGGGAATGGGGATTAAGTGAACAGAGGCTTACACTCTTCCTTGGGGGGGGGGACCATAGTGTCAGCAGCTCATAGTGGACACTTAGAGACTTAACACATTTGCATTTCTTATTCTAGCAGTAGAAAAGTGAACTTCCATTTAGTAAACTGAGGTCATTGTATACTTATACCCCATCTAAGATGTAGGGCATAGCAGCTTTTCTAGCCATTCTAAGGAGGCCGGATCATCTTTTTATCCCCCACCCTTATTTGGTGAACTAAAACACATAAGTAGCAAACGGATTTCTCTGCTCATCTGGGATGGAATCACACATTTACTGAATTGTCAGTAGCAGTAGAACAAATAAACCTATTCAGAATGGCAGGTTGGAAGTCACAGTTTCAGTGGCTGGGAAATGGAGGCAAAAATAGCATCCAGAAGATGGCTGACATATTTTTTTGATAGATTGGTATCTGCCAGCATGAAGTACCTTAACTGTTGCCATGTTTAAGTGCATCAGCTTAGCACTGTTCTTCTATAGAACCCCTTGGGTCCCTTTCAGTGCTTCCACTGTATCTTCTATATTTGTTTTTGTCATTACCAGGCAATGCCTGTATCTCTTGGGTCATATGACAGCTGTTAGTATAATGGGCACTGTAAACTCACATGAATTCCTGTCCAGAGGGCTCTCTGTCCGTAGCGTTTACCAGTCACTGGAAAACCTGAAAATTGCTTTTTGGGAGTCAGCTTGGGATTACTGCTACTGTTTTGGTCCTGAGGAGAGAAGGAGTCAGAGGTGCATTAATTTCTGCTGGTCTCCAATTGGACATTGTGGATGGGACTTGGTGAGATCCTCATAAAGGCCTTTTGACAGCCTGGCTTTCTGTTGTGTACTACTGTAGGTACTGTTCAAATTATCTACTAAGAGAAGAGTATAGCATGTGTACTGAACCTAGTAGCATCTGGGTTAATACTACTCCTCAGGAAGCTGCTTATGATTGGTGTTACTCTTTTGCTTCTGGTAAAAGAAGGTACAAGGGATCATTGGTTTCTAGCTGCATACAACTGTGTTGAGACTAACAATATCTCCACTACCAGACAATAAGTAATAAACTCCACATTTATAGGCACTTATCAGCCCTGAACCTCATAGGCACTGCTCCCACTTCAGCCCACGTCAGTAAGCACTTGGAACCATGGATTTGCACTTTCCAACTGTCTTTCTTGCCAGGTTGGTTGAAATTGGCATTTGGTGACTGCACAACATTTGTCTCATTTTTACGAAAAACCACCAATTACTTAAACTGACAGTGTGTGAGAGATGGAGTTAAATGATGTTATTGGAGACAAAGCTTTCACACAAAGCCACAACAAATAACATGTATGTTGTCAATATCGCACAACACTATACTAAACTAATCACACATCGCTCCGTCCAAACACACAGACCTACATATGCTAAGGCTGTTAAGTTATCATCATCAACCCCCCCCCTTCCCATTTGCTAAATGTGATTGGGGTATTGTGTCAACTGTCACTCTATCTATTTTATGCCACTGTCCTTCATTCTTTGACACTTGTGCCTACACAATTCATCCACCTCTTTGCTGGATGCCCTCATTTCCTGTTGTCTTCTTCCTGTCTGTCCCAAATCTTTTTTCACCAGATTGTCTTCTGCCTTTTTGCATGTGCCCAAACCAAAGTAATTTGTTCTTTAACCTTTTCTTCAAGTGGCACTTCATCTCCATCTCCTCTAGCTTTCTGAACTGCTCTGCCTTTACTGCATAGGTTTCTGTACAATGCAGTAGTACTGGTCACACCACTGTTTTGTGCACCTTACTTTTCAGCATTAAAAACAAAAGATAAGCGATGCTCCACACCGTAAAACTTGACTAAACAATTTATTTAAGACTATGATAGCGACAAAACAACAAAAAGAAATCCAGAGGACAAGCGCTTTCAGCTACTAAAGTAAAGTTCATTACAATAATCAAGTACATTGGATGATAAAGTTGCTTGTATAAGCACCTTTATTGGTTAGGCTAAAACATGATATTTACATATTATTTGTCATTGGCTGGTAGAAGCTTTATATTATGTTGAAGTGGTTTTTGAATGTGGATCTGAAGAAGGCTTTAGTAACTGAAAGCGCTTGTCCTCTGTATTTCTGTTTGTTGTTTTGTCGCTTTCATAGTTTTAAATAAATTGTTTAGTCAAGTTTTACGGTGTGGAGCATCGCTTACCTTTTGTTTTTAGTTGTATTTTACTGAGCGAGCTAAATTGGAGCATCCTTCTACTGTTTTACTTTTCAGCATTGTCTTCTGTTGTACACTAATCCTGACTCTCTGTGCCAGTTGGCTGCAGCCCCTCTGATAATAGCTTTGACCTCCTCATTCAGAATTCCCTTTTTCTCAGCCACCCCTCCCCGGTACTTGAAGCGCTAACCTGTTCCACTATTTTCCCTTCTATCTGAATTCACAGTTTTTTCCAATTTCCCTATTTGCTGCCATTACAACTTCCTTATCTGTACTCTGTTTCATCCCACGTGCCTTCAGTTTTACATTCCATTCCCCTATCCTTTGTTAAAGTCCTTGGTCAGAGTCTGCCTGTAATGCCACATCATCTACATACAGCAACTTTGTTGATCTGTGCTCTCTGTCCTCTTTGCTAATGTAGCTAATCACCTGTAATGAACAACAATGGGCTCAGAGCTGAACCATAATGCACACCCACAGGAAACCCCTTTGTAAGACTGAACACTGCTCATACTTAAGTCATTGGATCTTTGCACATAGCACACACTAATTCTACCAATTATTCTGGGACTTCAAACTACGACAGGACTCCCCAAAGCAGCTTTCTTGGAACCTTGTCATATGCTTCCTTCAAGTCTAGGAATGCCCATTTGGACTCTTTTTCCTCATCTCCAGCTTTTACTCAAGTATATGTCTCACTGTAAATGTTGAGACAATTGTGCTTCATTTTGATCTGAATCCAAACTGCTTATCTTCCATCTTATTTTCTACTAGTCTGCATATTCATTTATCAATCACCCTCTCCTTAACTTTTGTGTAATGTGATAGGAGTGTGATACCTCTAAAATACCCACAGTTGCGAATATGCCCTTTGTTCTTGAACACTGGCACTAGTAAGCTTATTCTGCAGTCATCTGAGTTACGCATTTCCATACTGCTATGAGTACTCAAATGATCCATTTCTCCCCTATTTCGCACAATATCTTTATCCTCACCCAACATCTTTATCATATCTTCTGCGACTTCGTCTGAACTTGCTACTTTCCTTGACTTCATTTTCCTTAGGGCTGTTCTTACATCTTCTAGGGTGGGCTCTTTTTCTTTCATTATAGGTTGTGTCTAGGGCCGTACAGTTTTTATGGGGTTTACTTCATTCAGATGCTGCTTGAAGTGCTCCTTCCATCTGCCTTTGATATCCTGTGGATTGATGAGCAGGTTGCTGCTGACATCCTTTACAAAGATGTCTGACTATCTTCTTTATCTTTCTTTTTGCCTTTTCCTTTCAAACTGATATAGTGTCTTTGTGGCATCTTCTGAGCCACTTTCCAGAAGCTGGTAGAGTGCCTCTTAATGCCTTGTTCTTTGCTATTGCAACTCCTGTCTTAGCCTAATGTTAGCCAGACAGTATTCCTTCCTAGTTTGGTCCATCTTTTCTATATCTCACTTTTTCCTTCAATCCACTTCTCTTTTGATAACTTCCTGGACTTCTGCATTTCACCACCAGCTTTCCTTATGTACCTTATTTCCATACCTGTATCTGCCTCGTATCTGTTTTGTAGTCCTCACACATGCTGTTTTGAAGCACTGCCGTTCTTCATTTCCACTTATTTCTTCTTCATGAGGTGCTGGAGCCTTGAGTGATTCCTTGAACCTCTGTGCTTTCTCTCCAGTCAACTTCCATGTCTTTAGCCTGGTCTGTGTTGACCTTTAAGCCTTATCTGACCACTTCTTGCAGCTAATTGTGGCAACCAGTGATTTATTATGTTTCACTGGAAATTACTTTGGAATTGCTGATTCTACCCCACTGCCCTTTCCTTACTGGGAGGAAGTTTACCTGAGTTGCATGTTGGTCACCCTTGCATGTGATCCTGTAATGGTTGCTGAACCATATGTCAGTCACCATCAAGCCACTTGCCAGACAGAAGTCAAGAATGATCGATCCTCCTTTATTCTTGTTGCCACACCCATGTGAACCCAGACAGTTCTCATATCCTGTTCTGTCTGTCCCTATATATCCAATCAGGTCACCCATTATCAACACCAGTTTATGTTGTCCTGCTTTATCTAGTAGGTCCCGGCGCTACTGCCTGAATGCACTCTTTTCCTCACTATTATAACCCTGTGGGGCATAGGCTGAGATTATGAATACTGCCCTTTTTTATTGGAGTCTGATTGCCACAAATCTTTTACTAATTCTGATGAGGTCCCGCATTGTATTCTGAAGCATGTCCCTCACCACAATTTCCACAACATTTCTTGCCTGTTCTCCTCCAGAGTAGTAGACTGTGGTTCCCAAGCCAAGTGGCTTTGCTACACTGCCCTTCCATCATGTCTCCTGCATACAGAGAATGCCCAGCCTCTTCCTTACCATTATGTCTTCCACTTCCAAGCTCCATCCTGTCAGAGAACCTACATTGAGTGTAGCAGTTCTTAGTTCATGTTTGGCTGGTTGATTGGTTTTATGTCCAGCTTTTGCTCAACAGGGATATCCTAGGTAATCCAAACTGAACACCGGCCAACAAGTAGCTTTTTGACCCAGGGCTGCTGGACTTTATGGCAGTCACACACTAGCAAACAGGGGCACATACAGCCCTCCCACCATTAGTATGGGTCCCTGGAGTAGATCGGAGTAGGCCAGGTCCTCAATCCATGTATCAGGAAAAACCCATGCCCATTTGATGACCTTAGTTAACATGACTGAATCATCTAGAGCCATATTTTACACCGTCTAGTGGCCTGCCCTGACACAGCACCCGGTCTGGGATCTGTATTCTCCCGTCTTGAGGATACTGCGCATCCTAGTTGATTCCCAAGGCATATGGTCTGTATAACTCTTCCCCCTATAATCACCATCTAGACTCTGTGCTACTGCACACAACTCCATTCATGAGTGAGTCTGAGATGGAAACAATCATAATGTTTTTGGGAGGTGGGAGGAACCCAAGAGAGAGACAAAGAGAATATCCAATCTCCATACAGGCATGGGCCGTAGGTCAGGATCAAACCTTGTACCTTGTGCATGGGAGGTGAAGACTTTAACTATTATGCCAAAAATAATCTACCTAAACTGCAAAGGCCACATAAATGTACCCTAAGAAACAAGTACCCTCAGCAGCTTCATAAACAGACAGTACAGACAGCATCCACCATGAAACATGCACCTAAGAGTTATACTGACTTAATTCAAAAGCCTATAAGGAAAACCTACATGCATTCAAGTATTCTAGTCATAGGTGACTTTATAGTGAGGAACACAGATGCACCCCTTGCCAGGCTGTGCGAGGAGAGGATCACAGTCAGTTGCCTATTAGGTCCCAGGATTCACCACATCATGCATGCACTCAAGTCCTTGCACCACAAGTACTCATATGACACAGTCATAGGTATATGGGTGTAAATGACTTGAGATGTACCTCCCTGGACTATTCAGAGAGACGTATGAAGCTCTCAATATATGTCTAAGGCAGGTATGAACCTTGAGTAGCATTCTGCCATCACCAAGAATGATGCTGCAATACAAAGGATTATTAATTTCAACAATTTGTTTAGCTTCTGGTGTCATTCTAAGGGGTACAGTATGTATAACAACCTGTGAGGAGGTGGTCGACACTCATAGCTGCTTTGCCATATATGACCTGCACCTTTCCCCTAAGGCATTTGTTTTATTGGCAAAAGTCTTTTTCACCCTCATAGTACATTTTTTAGCCAATGTGAGTTTTCCAAAGCTGCCAATATAACAAAACGGAATCTAGATAACATAAAAGTTTTGCTGCTGATAGCTAAGAGCCTTAACAAAAAAAATTCACTCCCTAAAAGCACTCCTTACCCAGGAAAACATTGATACATTCATCATCACAGACGCCTGTTTCAAGACCAAAAGGCACACCTTCAGAGCAGGGTTTCAGTGCCTACCACACTTTCAGGCCCTTCTCATTAGATTAAGGCACTAAAGGTGACAGTGTATCTATGTTCTAAAAAAAAAAAAAAAAAAAAAAAATGGAACTCCTCCAAGTACAAATTAGTATAAACAAAAACCCTTATCACATCATAGCTAATTATAGGATCTCCTCTAGGCCCTCTTTAACCCATACCACCTACCTAAATGGTACAAAGTCCCTATGCAGTAAGCCAAACACCATTCTCCTAGGAGACTTCAAATACTCCTTCATTGGGAGGGAGGCTTCATGCATCCTCAAATATGTATGTCATAAATCTCTGGATTTCATCAATATAAACCTTCTGGACCAGCTAGTCCATTTTCCAACCAGGGGGGATGCAATTCTGCACTTGGTCCTTACCAATATGAGCAGCTTTGCTCCCCATTATTTTAACTTCCTTCCTTCCTGGTCAGATCAGACCACAACTCAGTCATATTTATTCACCTTAAGACTGATTCCCAAAACATTTTCCAATACCTCAATTTGCAGAGATTATATCAAGGCTAATCTGTTAAAACTGAGAGATGACCTGGCTAAATTCAGAAGCCCCTTCCACCTTGACAAGCCCACTGCTTATCCAGAATTTTTTCAATTTCTGTGCACATGTAAATAGCTACATAGCTGCATCTGAGCCCCTCGGAAGTAAATGCAATACCAAATTTAAATATAAACTTCTATGATGGAATTCTAATATAAACTGCCTCTATAATGAAAGAGAAAAACATATTGCATGTAAAAAAAAAAGTACATTTTACTCTCTAGATGTCAGTAATGCTGTTGCTAAACTTAGGGATATACAGACTCTAATCAAATCAACCAAAGCCAGATATGAGGTAAAAATTGCCACTCAGGTAAAGCATAACCACAAAGCCTTTTTTAACTTTGTTAGAAATCTCAGAAATGATGCCCATAACTGCACAGAGCTATTAGTATAGGCAGAGGACATAGCCAGTATACAAGCAGGCAAATTTAGTCCCACCTTCACCCATGTCTCCCCTCCTTTATTCTTAGATCACTTACCTGCATCTAGGCCCCCCAAATCTCCTAAGAACAAGTCCTCAAAGCACAGTTTAAGGCCAGGGGTACCAGGTAACATACCTGGCTGCCTTCTGGTTAACCTGAAATATGACTTGTCAGGACCCCTACAGAGGTTATTCAATATCCGCCACCAAACAGGCTTTGTGCTGTGTGAATAGAGGTCATAAACAGTCATTCTGTTGAATAAATGCGAGGTGTCAACATAACTGGGTACTGGTAGGCCCATAAGCCTGACCAGCCTCATCTGTACGACTGTGGAAGAGATCATCATGAAATTAGTAAATAAGGACAGAGGTAACCTACAAAATCTCAACCAAAGCCATTTCTGATTCGTCATGGGCAGATCTTGCTTGCTTAACCTGGTTGATTTCTTTGAGAAGGTTACTGAAGCAATGCATGAGGGTGAATGAATATATACCACATACCTAGACCTTGCAAAGTATTCATCACCATCCCATTCTTAGTTACTGCAGATAAACTATCCCAGGTAAATGTAAATCCCTGTATATCTCATTGGGTGGCAAGGTGGCTCACATATAGAACCTGGGAAATTAGGGTAGATAGCTCAAGAGTTCAGTGATTGGGCCACTTCTCTTTGCATTTACTTCTTGGAGGTCAAAACAAATGCTAAAAGTTTATGGCTGACCAAGTCTGCAGTTGCAGAGCTTAGTATCATTATAAATTTCCCAACAGACATCAAAATCATCCAAGAGGGTCTTTCCCAAACCAATGGATGGTGTCAAAACCATGGGGGGCTAAAAACTAAATGACAATAAATGTATAATTGTATCCTTCAGCAAGCATGACATCCCTTGTAACTATTATATCATTACAACACACCCCTGAAAGTTGATCCCATGTCAGGATCTGGGAGCTTATGTCAACAATTTCCTTTGATCATCACATGTCCAGTATTGCAAGAATGTACTTTTTCATTGCTCAGTTTATATCTAAAGGTATTGCATCTAGGTCCAGGGGTGCAGTCATTCCTCTGTACTTTGCTTTCATCAGACTGATCATTCAATCTAATGCCCTATTCATTTTCTAGCTGCACAAACACTTGTCACAACTGGAGTGACCACAGTGTTTTCTCACTAAAAAATCAAGGGTTTAACTCTCAAAAACAATGCAACCATCTCAAAGGCTTATCCCCTTATTTGGTATCATGCAGGCTACTAAGTGGTGAATCCAGCCTTGCATATAGACCCTCAACAGATCCCTAGCCTGTTATACGTATGACACATTCACAAATCCAATGGCAACATGAGTGCCTGTTCAGGGGATCTCAGTCTCTTGTGCTACATAAATGGAATATGTTGGAGGGGTAGGAATATATCACAGAGACTATCTCTTCTAGGGAGCAGTCTTCTGCTGCACATAAAGCAGCAAAGTACTTCTCTTTATTCTATTCAAATGTAATTTGTACAAATGGGTGAGAAACTGCAAATTCACACCTGGACTGGCATATGTCTCCCATGAATAGGGGCAGCATGTAAATGCCCCAACATTTCCTTGTTCTGCCACCTCTCGGTTATTAATATGCAAAAATATAAGGACTAAAAACTATCATGGGAATATAAGTCTAGACTTAAGATCCTTGCGTATAAATAGCCTGGTAAGTACCTATAAACCAGTAATAGAATCAGGTGACCAAAGGTTTAGTAGACTGTGTCACAATTTTCACCACCCTTGTCAATCTCTGCCTTGTGTCTTAGATCTTGGGTACTACTACTCCTTTCTTTTCTGTCAAGGGGCTTGACATTAGGTCGTAACCCATAACAAAAGGCCCTTCCACTGCAGACTGGGAGAGCTCATTTAAGCTGCAACAAAGTTTTTAGGCTGTCATACTAGTGATATTCAACTGAACTTTAGCCCATCAAGTCACTAAAGCATGGTGTTATAGCAGAATGTTATAGTAGTATATTGTCTTTCTAACTTTCTTATGTTTACAATCTGTCTTTATCTATTTTTTTACAAGGCAGGCATTTTCTTATTACATTGGCAAACAAGAAGAGAGCAGACCACAGCCTATTTGCTATGAAGAAGTGCAGGTCTGAACCCAAGACTCGCTGACAGACCTGCATTGAAGTAGCAGTATGTGTTATGGAAGTCCAGAATGTTATAGTGGCCCTTACCTGCTGATATCTATGAGATCACATAAAGATGCTATGACAGCCATTAGAGGACATCTTCAGCTGGTGCAGCATGCCAGAGATCTGTATTTGGGTAGATGAATTATAGGATGCTCACAGTGCTGCACAGTGATCCTGGATCTCCTTGGCTAGTTCCTGTGTGCAAAATTAATCTTTCTGAAGTTGTCACTGTTGCAGTGAATACTCTGAAAACTGGTCAGAATTGGCTACTATTTCATTTCCAGTACTCTACGCAATTATGTGCATTGATACTAGTGTTTTGCAAGGAACTTGGATGGAAAATAACTTTTGTATGCTTGTTTTAAAGCTGATGAATTAAAATAGCAAGTACAAACCATTTTACTTGTAATGTTTACTTTTTTTTTTTTACTCCAATTTACTCTCAGAATAGCATCTTTTCTCCCTAATGTGTATTTATCAAGGAAATTCATTTCACAGATTTAAACCCATATCATTGGCAAGTAAGAAAAACATGTGACTCGCTGGGAAATAATTGATTGTATTAAAAAAAAATTCATTGCTGTAATGGAGCTTTTCTCTTCGGGTTTCTGCTGAAAAAGGGCATCTGCCCAGAAAGATCAACCCAGTTAACAAATGGCAAATAAATAAATAAATGAACCCAAGTTCACAGAATAGTTATACAGGTATAGAAGTAATCTGAACCACGGACTTTCATATCATGTGTAAACTTTCCTTGTTATATGTTTTTGAGGTGCTGGATATATCATAATAAATATTTAAAACAGCAGACGTGATGTATGCTTGTGAATAAAAATTATAATGCAACAGCAGCTACTGTGATTCAACGCTAAATCACAGTATTCTTTTTCTTTTTTTTTTGAGGGGTGGTTGAGAGAAAGATATGTGCAATGGTTGGAATTTTTTGGATTATATGTTTCTGGTAATGCAACTGCAAAGGAGCGCACACCAACTTGAAAAATCAAAAAAAAAACAAACGAGTAAGTCTTTAATAATAATTATGGATCTAGTGTTGTCTGTTTTCATCCGATTTAACACATGGGTTATCAGATCTGACCTCTGCACCGACTCTGAAGATTCTTTCGGTTCTAGGGCTCTGACCCCTCCCCTACCCATAATTCCCTGTACTCCACCGTTAATACCTCAGATCTTGTTTGCTGCTGAAGACCTCAGATGCATTCTCAAGAGCTTCTTTTTTGCAGAGTATATCCTTTTGGTATTAAGACATCACTCCTTTCCTACCCAGAGTTAAATAGAAATCTCTAGTTTTCTTGCTAAAATTGTTTGTTGTTTAGTGTCTTTTTAGGCCTTTTTTTATTAGAGATAGGTTAGGTAGCTGTTGACTAGGTTTGTTATTGCATGGTGTGTAGGTTCATAGGTTGGTACTAGGCTATCGGCCCTAGGGCCTATACAGGCCTAGCCATAACATTTCCCTGGCTATTTCTTCCCACAGTATTTACTTCCCTGGACCCCTGTCAAGCAGGGTGACTGACGTGATTCCCGGGGTGAATTTCCTATCTCCCATCCAATCATCAAAGTTCCTTTTGAAGAGGGCCAAAGAGGTGCTCTGCTTGACATGTATGGGCAGTCTATTCCAGAGTCTGGGGAGTCTCTGCGTCAGGAACCTAGCCCTCCAGCATGTTTTGTTTATTGTGATGACAAGGTTTAGATCCCTGGAGCGTGTGCCTCTGAGGGATTGGGATTTCTTTAAGTGTAGCATGTCCAACAGCTCTGGGTTTGACATGGTCTTGTATGTTAAGCAGAGATCGCCTCTGAGTAGACGATATGTGACAGAGTATAGGTGGAATTTTTTTAGACGGTCAGCATAGAGCATCTGCTTTAGGCCTGTGGTTCTTTTAGTGAGGTATTTCTGCGGCCTTTCCAGTTGTTGCAGATGTCTTGAGGGGTTCATACCAAATGGGGCATTGTATTTTATAATGGGTCTAATGAGGGACGAGTACAGTGGGACAATGACCTCCTTTTTTCTGGATGAAAAGCCCTTAGTGATGAGGTGTGCCACATAGAAGGATTTCCTGACTGTTGTGGTGATGTGGTTATTGAAGGTGAAACCAGTGTCCACCTGTTTCCCTAAGTGTCTTATCACACTTTTGGTGTTTAGTGTACTGCCACCTATGTGGTAATTCACGGGTACGTGTTTTTTCCCAAAGGGGATAACTATACATTTCTTGGCATTGAGCTTGAGCCCATGGCTCTGGCACCAAGCATCTCTTTCTGTAAGGCCCTTTTGTAGAATATCCACATCATTTGGGGATTCAATAATGCCTCCCAGTTTGCAGTCATCTGCGAAATTTGTTAGCCAGAGTCCCTTAGTGTTGGCCTGTACTTCAGAGAAGTAGATGCCAAACAAGAGTGGTCCAAGGACTGAACCCAGAGATATTCCACTTGTCACTTGTCTGGAGCTGGATCTGGAGTCGGCTACATTTACAGTGTGGGTTCTGTCAGTAAGCCAGTTGGCAACCCATCGAGTGACATAGGGATTAATGCCCAGCTTAGTAAGTTTATCTATGATTCCAGAGTGGGGGATGGTGTCGAAGGCCTTGGTGAGGTCCACATAGGCTGTGTGGACCACCTTACCCTTGTCCACGGCTCTGGAGACTGATTTGAAGAAGTCAATCAGGTTCAGGAGACAAGATCAGCCCTTCACAAACCTAAACTGTATGGGGTCCAGTGTTTGTAGGTTGCCAGTGTCTTTGTTTATAAGTTCCATGATAATACATTCCATGGCCTTGCAGATCAGGCCCATCAGACTGATGGGGCGGTAGTTCCCAGGATCCAAGGTGGATCCCCTCTTGTGGAGTGGGATAACTGTAGCTGGTCACCATTCAGTGGGCACGAACCTGAGGTGAGGCTATAATGAAACATGACACTTAGGTGAGGTGACTGTTCATTTTGTAGTTCATGTAGTACACAGCCTGGGATGTCTTCTGGTCCAATGGATGCTGTATTCTTAGCTTTGGAGAGTGCATTTTTTACCTGTGTGGCCGTTATTACTCGAATTTGGCAATCTTTCAGTGTTGAGATGGGCCCTTTAGGGGGTGAGGGAGGGTGAAATTTACACTAAATCGATCTGCCAGGATATTGACAATATCCTTGGGATCAGTAGTGGAGTTCAGATAAATATTTTACCAATCTTTCTGTTGTGTTGTTGCTATTATAGTAATAGTTATATAGAAACATTTTTATAGTATTTGACAGTTTGTCTGTGTGTGATGATTTTGAAATGTCATATTCTCAAGGATTTAAGAAGTGTGCTCAATGTGGGCACAAGCTGCCTTCTTAAGGTCCACATTTGCATTTTGTTTATTGTTTGGGTCTTGCCCACCTACACTCAGATTGCATGTCCTGTGCACCTTTTAGTGCAAAACTGTGAAAGAATTACTCCCTCCACAGACAGGGGCTTCAACTTTGGCAGGTTTTTCTTTTTCCACTTCTGCTTCTCCATCTAAGAGAGTGTAAAAGTCTAAATCAAAGGAGAAACCCAGAAATAGGGACATAGACAAAGATAAAGAGAAAGAAAGGTTGTACAGGATCAGGAAAACTGGATTGGATTCAGTCAGGAAACATTCTCTGGATCAAAAATCGGCATGGAAGACAGAACTGTCAGCTCCTCGGCTTCATTCCTCTTCTCCTTGTTCCCAGTTCTCACCAGAACCAGTAAGCCTGAGACTCCATTCCCCTATTCTCCAAGAAAGGAGATTTTCTAGATCACCTTCCATGGCCTCTTCCTGCTGGTCATCCTGAAGTCTTAATAAGCAGGATGTCGACAGAGTGATGAGGAAGTTTCTCAAGACTCAGATCCAGCTTGGAGTTCTCTTGGTACTGTCCCACAGGAACGTACTACTGATCCAACGTATCTTCCACAGTTGTTCTGGTACTGGTCCATTCTACATTGGAGCCAGTTACTTTGGCTCTGTCCTGCACAGAGGCACCTTTGTTGGGGTCAACGGTCATATTTACTTTGACTCTGACATCATCTCTGTCTCTCTCTCTCTTGGCTCCAAAGTGGTCGAATCAGGAAGTGACTTGGAGGCGAAGTGTTGGTACTATGGTTCAAGAGAGAGGGATCGACACCTAGGTTATTGGTGCCATCCCTACCTGTCAAAGCATGGACCCTCCACTGCTCTTATCTGAGGTCAGTTTTGGGGTTGAGGCACACTGGCACTGAAGAATCTCAGTTATCCTTGGACAGGAGTAGGTTTTCAGAGCTGATTGCATTCTAGACCTTCCAGGCTTTTCACATGGTCTTAGCTATGCAAGGGAGAAGGCCTTCTTTATCAGTTCAGTGCCAGCCAACCCCCAACAGGATTCTTGCTCTTCCTTGTATTGTTTTCTTGGACAAGGCCAGTCAGAACCAAAAACTTCTGAGATTCTATGCTGTTTTAGCTCCCAGTCTGATTCTGAGCCTTCTGATCCCCCTCGAAAAATGCTACATAACAAGCAGACATACAGACTGAAGCACTATGACTCATCTCCAGAGTCCTTCACAGAAGATGCTGATTTGAGTGAAAGTGAAGGGTCACCTCACCTCCCCTCAAAAGATGTCACCTTCAGTGATGATATTGAATTGATGAAGCAGAGACAGTATACCCCAAATCCCTCACCCAATGAGTCTGTGTACTTGGAAGCTTTTGGTTCTGTAGCATCACCCTGGTTGATACCTCCCATTGACTTCCCCAGTGATCTCTTGGCTCAAAGGGCATGGAAGGACCCTGATGTAGAGGAGCCCATCCCTAAGTAGGCAGAATTTTGGCAGCTCCAAAAGATAGAAACCATTGGAGTAAAGGTCCTGCATTAGATGTTATAGTGGTAGCAGCAGCCATAAAAAAGGAATTATCTGAAGAAAGTTCCTCTGTCCATCACCCTAACAGGGAGCCTGGGGCAATGGACAGGTTTGAGAAATGGACTTAAGCCTCAGCGACTTTTGTTGTTAGACTACTGAATTATTTTACTCGTGTGACTAAGTTCCAGAGGGATTTGACAAAGGGACTCCCCAAATCCCTTTCAGGTATCTTAGCTGCAGATATCCATAAGATGGTGGACTCCCAGATATCTACCCTAAAGTCAACCTCCAATGTAGCCATGGAATTGCTCTACAGCTCAGCTGATGGCATGGTCAGGGCAGCAGGCACTGGCATCACCATACATCATCATGTCTATATTCATCTTTGTGACTTTGTGGAAGGCTTCAGGATGCCTTTTATCAATGCCCTTGATGATGGATCCACACTTTTTGGATCGAAAGTCAAAGACACACTTATCAGGAGGCATCAGGATGGTAAGACACTGTTTGCAGTAGGAATATGCTTCCTCCACTCCAGAGGATAGGAAAGAGGATGTAGTTCTGAAAAGCTTAGAGCTCTTAACAGGACTATCTTAGGAATAGGCCACCTTATGGCAGAGGTGGAGGGAACTCTAATGGATATTGTAGGAGCAGAGGCAGACCACGTAAGCAGGGCTTCCATGGTTGTTAATCAAAGAAGTTCTACCAGTGCCCCTGAAAGGTTGCCCAACTGCTGAACTCTGGAGGTAGTCGGGGGGGGGGGGGTCTTTGCATCTACTAGCCTGTCAAGATAAAACCACAGATTAATGGGTACTAAAGATAATTTCCAGAAGCTACTCAGTTCCCTTTTTCCTTCCTCCTCAGAAAAATAGGAACATCCCCAGTGTTCCACCCAGTCAGTAGAAATCAGCAGCTGTCCCACATCCTGTTTATCATACAACTAGCTGTTGCCCACAACATCCTTTATAAACCCCATGCATGCTTTGCACTAAGCTGTATACTTCCTTTGTATCACCTAAACAAACCCCTTCATTCTAATGATAATCAACTTCTTACCATCTGTAAACCTCAAAAAGCAATTGTAAATGTCCTTTACTGCTACTCGGTTGCCAGACAATGGAATTCTCAACAACTGTAATTTACTATCCTTCCTTCGAGCATCTTCTGAAAGACCAGCTATCAGTCTCGGGGCTCTTTTCATTCTTTACCCCTGGCTGAATATCAATCTTTTCTACTTTGCTACTTTCCTCTACTCCTAGCTTTAGAGATTCTCTACCCATCACCACTTTTCTCAATTTCACCAGGCTATCCTGCCCTCTCTAGCACTTTACGTAACCTTCCTATCACCTCCTCCCTTTTTATACTAATCTGTCCTAATCTCTTTCCCCCTTTATAGTTGCAATTAAACTAAACACATGACTTTCAGTAGCAAGATGGCATGCCTTGTATGGCAGTGGCCTCTCTGGCTCCCATTATGCACTTCGTTTTCCTGGTGCATCTCACTATTTTTTTTGAGAATGGTGACTCTGTTTTTGTCTGTCAAGTGTGCGGATGTTGCAGCGGTGTTCGTGGTGTCCTGTGGTGTCCTCCTTGGAATTATTGCCTGTTTTTTGGTAACAGTGGCATGGTGGAGGTTGGGTCTGCAGTGGTGAGCCGAGCTGATGCAGAATGCAGGAAATGAAATTCATGGGATTTAATGGGATAGTATTTGATTTTGTTGGGTCTGTGTTAACTGGATTGGACCTTAGGATGTGGCAGATGGTGTTGGAGAAATGGAAATACTGATGGTCTGGATGATGGTCGGAGGTGTCGGAAGGAAGGACTTGGGCTTTGATGTTGCTGGTTATGGAGTGGCCATTCGGGCCTGCAGGTAGTAGTGGTTGTAATGTCTGCGTTGTCGAGAGGATAGTCAGACAAAAGGACCGGGACTTGTATTTTGCTAGTGATTCATGGGAGATGGCAGTCATGTAGAGGGTAAGCTTCTGGTCTTTGGTTGGCTGTTTTTCACTGTTGCTGTACATGTTATTTTTGTTGCTTCTTGTTTATATGTTGTTGTGTTTTGTTTTTGTGCATGAGTTTGGAGGAATTAAATTTTGTTCAGCTGTATACTTGTACAGGGTTGAATGACACTAATGTTACTTTTGACTTTGACTTTTACTTATTACTATTGAGAATTGCCAAAAGGGCGCTGTATAGAATTGTATACAGTGTTTTACTTTGCTTTTTCTCATTGCTATCTTTTAACATATTTTTATGTCACTCTATGCCTTACAATATTTTTGATTATTTTGAAAATGTAACATTTTTCAATTGTTTAAGCGATGTCTTAAAAAAAAAATCCCTGTTAAATGGAGCTTTTCTTTCCAGACGTCCTCTGGAAATGTGCTCTTGTGATCCAGTCAGACTTTCCTGGAAAACAAATGTCAATAAATAAATATATGAACTACCATTATGATACAGGCTCTAATGAAACCATCCTTTGAACCTACAGCTGCAGCAGATCTTAAGTTTCTGACCTGGAAAACAATTTTTTCTGGTGGTGGTTACATCAGCTAGATTAGCTTCAGAATTTCTATCACTTTCCTGAAAAACTCCCTATCTAGTTTTTCACAAGGGCTGGGTATCCCATAGAACTAATGTGTCCTTCCTTCCTAAGGTGGCATCTGAAACAAACTTAAATCAGTCCATACATTTACCAGTATTTTCACTCGATACTATAACAAGGGTGAATGCATGTTATATTTGATAGATGTTCATCACCAACTCAGATTTTATTTTCATAGGACTAAGCAATGTAGAAAATCTGATCAGTTATTTTATATATATATATATATATATATATATATATATATATATATATATATATATATATATCTTACACCAAACGTCCAGGCACAGAGATTCCTTGATTTTGTAAACACCAGAAATTATAGTTTATTGGCCGTTTGGGAAGCTCTTCCATCTCTTTCAACCTTCTGATTCAAAAGCCTGTGTTTGTGCTTGGTTCCTGCCTTTCCTGTTACTAGTCTAGTCCAGGTACAGATTTGTTGTATCCAGGACACTTTGTAAGCTTCTGAGCCCCCCCCCCCCAAGCCTTTCTGTGTTGGAGGGAAGCCTTCTAGCTTATCAGTGGGAGTGGTAAGCATCAGGTAGCCTATCTACCATGGGAAGAGTGGGTTTTGGCCTATAAATTGTAGTTTATTGGCTGTTTAGGCAGTTTTCCATCTCTTTCAACTTGCTGGCTTAAAAGCCTGCGTTTGCGCTTGTTCCCCACTTTCCTGTAACTAGTCTAGTCCAGTCCAGGTACAGATTTGCTGTATCCAGGACTCTTTGTAAGCTTCTGAGCCCCCCAAGCCTTTCTGTGTTGGAGGGAAGCTTTCTAGCTTATCAGTGGGAGTGGTAAGCATTAGGTAGACTATCTACCACAAGAGGAGTGGTTCCTGGCCCAGAAATTGTGGCTACTGGCCGTTTGGGCAATTTTTTCCCATCTCTTTCAACTCTCTGGTTTAAAAGCTGCACTTGCGCTGTTTCCCACCTTTCCTGTTACTAGCCTAGTCCAGATACAGAGTTGCTGTATCCAGGACTGTTGATAAGCTTCTGAGCCCTGCAAGCCTTTCTGTGCTGGAGGGAAGCCTTCTAGCTTATCAGTGGGAGTGGTAAGCACTAGGTAGCCAATCTACCACAAGAGGAGTGGTTCTGGCCCAGAAATTGTAGTTTATTGGCCATTTGGGCAGTTTTTTCTATCTCTCTCTCTCAACTTTCTGGTTTTAAAGCCCATGTTTGCACTTGATCCCCACCTTTCCCGTAACTAGTCTAGTCTAGGTACAGATTTGCTGTATCCAGGACTGTTTGTAAGCTTCTGAGCCCCCCAAGCCTTTGTGTTGGAGTGCAGCCTTCTAGGTTATCAGTGGGAGTGGTAAGTACTAGGTAGCCTGTCTACCACAAGAGGAGTGGTTCTTGGCCCAGGAATTGTAGTTTATTGATCATTTGGGAAGTTGTCCATCTCTTTCAACTTTCTGGTTTAAAAGACCACATCTGTGCTTGTTTCCCATCTTTCCTGTAACTAACGTACTGGAAAGCACTAGAAAGCCTTAAACTGGTACAAGCCTTCTAGCTTAAAAAGAAAGATGTTGGAGTGATTGAGTATCAGTTTTCTGTATTTTCTTGCTGTACTTAACTGTTTTCCGCCCAACCGCTGATTTTTCCAGCACTTATTGTGATTTAAAAGCTTGTTTTTTTCACATATTGTACTTATTTGACTGGCTGCACTTTTAAAACGTTGTTTTTTGTTTAAATAAATTGTTTAACTGTTGTAGGTTACACACTAAAGTGCGATAGCCTTTTCTGATTGCTTGTAGTCGTTTAAAGCTGTTTTAAGTGTGCTTTTTACTGTTTTGCCTTATTTTTTCAAAAAAAAAAAAAAAAAAATCAAAAAAAAATTTCTTGTTTCCCACCTTTCTAAGTTAGTATATTCCAGTTTTCAGGCTAGTGATGAATTCAGGGCTGTGTTACAAGTTTCTGAGTTGCCCATACCTTACTTGGCTAGAGGGAAGTTTCTCTGTTCACCTGTGAGAGAGGGGAACTTTGAGCAACCATATGTCCCTGGAGGAGTGGTTCCAGCCCAGAAGTTAGTAGTTTACAAACCGCGTTTGCATGGTTTAGTGCGCTGGGCAGCATCGGTTAGCTAGGGTTAAATTATTCCCGGCTCCACTAAGTCTCCTCTTCAGTTTTTCACTTGAAACTTGTCTAACTCTCAACCTAAGCACTCAAAAAGCACCCTACAGTCCAGCACTTGTTCAGACCTAATAGCAAGCACTAATATACCCCGACACTTGACTGCCCAGCAGGGCAAGGCTCTTTATCCACCCCTCACCAACCAAGCGACTAAGCAGCTCACCCTACTATTCAGGCATGACCAAAGGGCAACTTCAAGTGTACTCTCCAGTCCAACTGGTGAATCTGGGTATCCTGAGGCAATGTTACAACTGCCTCATGTACACAGACAGCCCCTCTCCTCCTACCACAAAACACTAACATATGCGAGAGATGCAATTATAAAGCCAAACTGGAGGTTAAGGTCTCTCCACCCAAGACTGGAACAGACAGTCATTAGGAAAAGGTTAACACTTGCACCACATCTCCAGCCTCACATAGACCTACTAAACCAGCACTGGCAAAAAATACACATAAATACATGAAATCCTACTTGGAGGCTCTAAATAAAAACCTGCAAAAGCATCAGAGAGCTCCAAAGCAGACACCCACAAAACTTGCACCTCCCATCACAAACCAGACAACACATAAAACACAAAATCAATGTGCTGCACAATCACAGCCCTTAAGGCGAAATAACATACCTAAAACACTAGTAATAGGTGACTCAGTAGTCAGGCAAACTGACACCCCACTCACTAAGCTGGACAAGGAGAAGGTTACTGTTAGCTGCTTATTGGGAGCCAGAATCCACCACATAACACAAGCACTCAGGTCACTCCAGAACAAGTACAAATATGACTCTGTCAATGTTCATGTTGGTGTGAATGACCTGAGACGTACCTCCCTGGACTACATGAAAAGAGACATGGAAGAGCTCTCTGATCATGTAGCCCAGGCGGGTATGACCCTGACCCTGAGCAGCATCCTGCCTTCACCAAGAAAGATACCTCAGTATAAAGAAAAAATGATCAATTTCAACAATTGGCTAAGCTTCTGGTGTCATTCAAAGGGGATCCAGTGTCTGTCAGCCTGGGATGAGATGCTCGACAAGCCGCATTGCTTCGCAAGAGACAGCTTGCACCTTTCACCTCTTGGCTTTCAAATACGGCCAAGGCTCTTGCTGCCCCCATGATGCCTTTTTTAGGCAAGGCTCAAAATTCAAACCCACCACCGTAAACAGCACAAGTAAAAAAATAAGGGTTATGCTACTCAACGCCAGGAGTTTAAATCTCAAAGTGCATGCGCTCGAAGCACTCCTAAGTATGGAGAACGTCGACATCTGTGCAGTAACTGAAACCTGGTTCAAGGCTCCAGAGAGCACTCCAGCACTACTGGGCTACAACTCATACCACTCATTTCGGCCACAGAACACAGACCAAAATACAAAAGGAGGGGGTGTATCTCATCAAGGATACCCACACATCTAGGTTAGTGGCACAGCATGATACCTCTGAGATCATCCATGTGCAACTAACATCGGGCAAATCTGTAATGCAAATTCTGGACTGCTACAGATCATCCTCCATGACCCAGGACCACCACTCCGCCTTTCTGGAGACACTGGAAAACATGAAGGTCCTACCGAATACCCTGATATTGGGCGATTTCAATTACCCTACCATTAACTGGGAAAACTACTTGAGTACAAACTCCCAGGCTCAGCACTTCCTGGAATATCAACTCAAATGCCCTGGATCAGCTGGTAAACTCCCCTACCAGAGGCCACAACATATTGGACCTGGTCATCACCATCATGGGCGACAGGTGTTCTGTACTGGAGGTCAACCCATCACTCGTTAGATCAGACCATAAACTAATCACCCTGGATGTCCACATCCCACCACCACCCCCAACCAAGGAAACCACAGTGAAAAACTTTTCTAAAGCAAACTTTACCTTACTTAAGGCAGAGGTGGTACGTTTCTCAGCCCCCACGCTAAAGGATAACACTGCCCAAGGTGCAGAATCCTTTACAATTGCACTCTATGAGCACCTACAAGGATGCATGGATCGTGCCATCCATAGCAAAACCAAGACTCACTCCCCTAAGAGAAGGAAACCAGTCTGGAGGACCGCTGCCATAAACAGGTTATACAACAGAAGGAGGAAACTAGTTCAGAATAAAAGCAAATTCCAAGAAGGAAAGAGATCCCTGATCAGTATCACTAAGAAACTAAGGTCCCTCATAAAATCATCCAAGGCTAACTTCGAAAGAAAAATAGCCAAGGATTCAAAAGATAACCACAAAGTCTTCTTTAGCTATGTCAAGAATCTAAGTGGCAACTCGCAGATATTCTCTGAGCTAGTGCAAAATAGCACAAAGTATACTGAACCTACTGATATTGCCAACATCCTGGCAGAGATGGATTCAGTGCAAACTTCACCTCCCTCTCACCTTCAAAAGGGCCCACAACAATACCGGAAAAGTGTAGTGTCCTGGAAATCACAGAAGCACAGGTGAAAACAGCCTTTTCAAAAGCCAAAAATACAGCATCAGTGGAGCCAGATGGTGTCCCAGGCTGCGTCTTGCATGAACTACAGTACGAACTAACCCCCCACCAAAACACGCTGTTCAACCTCAGCCTCTCCACAAGCTACGTGCCCATAGAATGGTGCACAGCAACGGTTATTCTGCTCCACAAAGGAGGGGCTACAACTGACCCTGGTAACTATAGCCCTATAAGCCTGACTAACCTGGCCTGCAAGGCTATGGGGCGAATCATCATGGAACTCATTAACAAAGACATTGGGAACCTCCAAACACTTGACCCGACCCAGTTCGGCTTTGTTAAGGGCAGATCATGCCTACTAAACCTGGTTGACTTCTTCGAGACAGTCACCAAGGCCATAGACGAGGGAAAGGTGGTTCACACAGCCTACCTTGATCTCGCCAAGGCATTCAACACCATTCCTCACTCGGGTATTATAGAAAAACTCACCAGCCTGAACATAAACCCCTACGTCACAAGACAGGTTGCCAACTGGCTTACAGACAGAGCTCACACGGTAAGAATAGCGGGCTCCAGGTCCGACTCTAAACCATTCACAAGTGGTGTCCCACAAGGCTCGGTTCTGGGACCCCTACTGTTCAGCATATATTTCTCAGAAGTACAGGCAAACACAGGAGGACTATAGCTATCCAAGTTCGTCGATGACTGCAAACTGGGAGCCAAAACTGACTCTCCAGCTGACACGGACATTCTTCAAAAAGGCCTTACTGAGACAGACACCTGGTGTCAAAGTCATGGCCTCAAGCTAAATGCCAAAAAATGCATAGTCATCCCGTTTGGGAAAAACAAAACACCCAGGAATTACCACATAGGCAACAGCCCCCTTAATAAAGAAGAGGGTAATAAAAGATCTAGGACCCAGGTAGATAGAAATCTCTCCTTTGACAATCATATTGCCAAAGTAGTTAGGAAATCCTTCTATGTGGCCCATCTAATTACTAAGGGGTTTGCATCTAGAAATAAAGAGGTTATAGTGCCCCTCTACTCGTCACTCATCAGACCCATCATAGAGTACAGTGCCCCATTTGGGATGTACCACACAAGACACTTCCAACAGCTGGAAAGACCACAAAAGCACCTCACCAAGAGGATCACTGGCCTCAAGCATATGTCCTATGTAGCCCAACTGAAAAAACTCTGGCTGTACTCAGTGGCATATCGCTTACTCAGAGGTGATCTCTGCCTGACTTACAAAGCCATGTCCAACTGAGAATTGATGGACATGCTCAACCTAAAGAAATCCAAGTCACTGTGAGCCACGTGCTCTAGTGAGCTAAACCTCACCACAACAATAAATAGAACATGCTGGAGTGATAGATTCCTGTCACAGAGACTCCCCATGCGTTGGAACAAAATTCCTAACTACATTAGACAGAGCCCCTCACTAACACTCTTCAAGAGAAGCCTTGGCGAGTGGATGGGTAACAGAAAATACACCCCTGGGACCATTTCATTGGCTCTGCTTGACAGAGGCTCAGTTAATTAATCAATGGGGCAGCGAAAGCCGACACACTCTGGCTAGGCTTATAAATGCCCTCAGGCAAATAGCCTAGTACCTACCTATGAACAAACTTCCAGGACCGGATTATTAATTCACTGACCAGGGGTGCAAACATAGTAGATGTTCATCGTGTTACCCTGCTGCAGTCATCACACTTGGGTTATCCTGTCGTCAGGCGGTCCCGCAGTCGGCCGGAATTCCAAAGTCTTGGTCCGACGTCGGTTGCTGTCACCTCTTCCCTGACATCAGTGCGCCAGGGGTATATATAATGCAACCGACGCCATTTTCTTCAGTCTTTCTTGCCGAGCGGTGCCTGAAGCAGAAGCAGTTCGCAAGTGCCGGTCGGCTGACTCCTGAGATTAACATAGTAGATCTGGTCCCTCACAAATATGGGAAAGTGCTGTACATCCAGCAGTGTAATGTCTTCTCTGATAAGGTCAGATCACAAAGTGGTCTCCTTTGCAGTAAAAACAAAACCTGGAACCCCAGATAACTCTGGAATGTTCAAGAACTGCTCTAAGGTAACTTCCCACTATTAAGTGGTAACCTGGCAAAATTTCAAACCCCCAAAAACTGTGAGATCACTGCGGTCTGTGTGGAACTGCTCACAGAAACCCTCGACAAGCATGTAAATAGCTGCAAAGAGGCAGCTGTATCCACCAGAAAGAAGTACGTAACTAAGTCAAAAAACAGTCCACCCTGGTGGAATCACATCAGTAGGCTGTATAACAGAAGGAAGAAAATCATGTCAAAATTAGGAGGTGTAGCACCCAGTAGGATAAAAGCACTCTCATAAAACCAAACAAATATCTTAGAGGACAAATAATGTCTGCCAAAGCCAAATGTGAGGCAAATTTGGCCTGTCAGACCAAGGACAACTACAAGACTTTCTTTTAGCTATGTCTGTAACCTCAAAGGCAATACACAATTGTGTGCAGAGCTCATTGTTAATGGGAGCCACCTATACTGAGCCAGAAGATGTAGCAAACCTTCTGGCTGACAAATTTAGCTTCAGTTTTACCTCTCTCCCCATCAACCACCCCTCAGAATATAACATCCAGTATAACTCCCCCTACTATTACTAGGGAACAGGTCCTCAATGCTGTCTCTAAGGCCAAGTACACTGCATCAGTGGGCCCAGACAGTATCCCTGGATGCTGTCTAAGTAGCATGAAACATGACCTATCAGGCCCTCTGGAATTTAACTGTAGCTTCCAAACAGGCTTTGTGCCACATGAATGGAAAACAGCAGCAGTCATCCCTATGTACAAAGGTGGGCCAACTATAGGACCCATAAGTCTCACTAGTCCGATATGGAAAGAATTCTCATGGGAATGAGCAATAAAAACATAGGAAACCTAGAGACACTGGACCCAACCAGTTTGGTTTTGTCAAGCACAGGTCATGGCTACTTACCCTGGTATATTTCTTGGAGAAGGTCACCAAAGCAATGGATTAGGGCAAAATGGTTCACATTACCTGCCTTGACCTGGCCAAGGCATTTGACATAATATCCCATTCAGGCATTGTTGACAAATTCAAGAGGTTAGGTATAAACCCTTATGTCACCTGGTGGATATCCAGCTGGCTCACAGACAGGACCCAGGAAGTTAGAAATGGGGAGTCCACCTCTGCAAAGAAGCCAGTCATAAGTGGAGTCCCTCAGAGATCAGTATGGGGGCTGCTGTTCTTTGGTGTTTACTTCTCTGAAGTCAAGGCCAATGTCAATGGCCTCTGGCTGACCATATTTACAGATGATTGCAAATTAGGAATAGTCATAGAATCCTCTACCAACACAAATATTCCCAGGAGAGGCCGACACAGACAATTAACTGGTGTCAGAACCATTGACTAAAACTAAATGCCAAGGAATGCATAATAGTATCCTTTGGAAAGTCATCTATCTCTAGTAACTGTCATATTGATAGCACCCCCCCCTCCCCAAGAGTTGACCCAGTAGTCAGGGAAGTGGGGACACACACAGACAGTAATCCAACCTTTGACCATCATGTGCCTACAGTAGTGAGAAAATCATATAAACAAAGGTATGGCATCTAGGTCCAAGGAGTTCATTTTTCTACTGTATTTGGCATGCATCAGACATATCATTGAGTATGATGCCCCATTTGGTATGTACCTATCTAGGCTTATCCAACAATCGGAACGTCCACAGAGGTTCCTCGCTAAAAGAATACAGGGCATAAGTAGCATGTTCTATGTAGATCACCTCAAGGGCCTATCCCTATATTCTGTCTCCTACAGGCTGTTGAGGAAAGATTTATACCTGGCATTCAAGGCATTGTCAAGACCCCTACCTGATGGACCTTCTGCATATCCGCAATACAAACAGCACCAGAATTACCTATTCTAAAGACTTAAACCTTGCCTGTGATATCAGTAAAACCTACTGGAGAGACAGGTATGTATCTCACGAGGCTACCTCTTCTCTGGAACAGTCTCCCTGTCCATGTGAAACAGAGTTCCTCCTTAACCCAATTCAAGTGCAACCTGGACAATTGGATGGAGAACAGGAAATTAATTTCTGGTTTGGCACCTATGTCTCTAATGGACACAGACAACCTATAAATGGTTCATCTCCCAGGCCTCTCCTTGTAAATGTTTAATTTCCCAAGCCCCTACTTAGACTTTTTCAAGGGTATCAGAACTTGTTAGAGAATTGGGACACATGGCTAAGCTTAAAAAGGCCCTTGTGGTCATTAGCCTAGTACATACCTATGAACCCTTACAAGATGGTTGTCAGACTGCATTTCATTTGTTTATAACAAAAAGCATGACTCTACTATCTAAACCTAAGACTCATTCCACTAGAGCAATATCTACTTCAGCAACATTCCCCAGGAGGCTTCCCAATGATGATATTTGTGCTGCAGCGACTTGGTCCACAATCCATACTTTTGTGTTTCATTATAAACTAGATGTAAATCTAGATCATGTTCTTCTTTTGGCTCCACCATCTTCAGGAATGTCCTTCCTTGATGCCACCCAGATAGCTTGGAAATCTGTCCCATCTGTTGAATTGAATGAAAATAGACAGCATTGGATATGAAAATTATGTACTTATAATGATAGATCCATGTTGTTTGATTTTCATCCAATTCAACCTTCTTCCTTTCCAAACTGACACACATGATTTTGGGGTGTCCAGGTGGTTACTTCTCAACTCCCTGTCTGCGAACAGTCCTGTTCTGACTGTTGCTTTCTCTTTTCTCTTCATATTTTGTTGTTACTTTTATTATATTTACAGAGTTATAGGCTGTTAGTGTTACATGGGGACACAGTTGATCCAAGGTATTAGGCTGGAGTAATTAGGAATAGGGGAAGAGTCAGAGCCCTGGAATCGAAACAAGCTTCAGAGTCGGTGCCGAGGTCAGATCCAGTTGTATCCAACAACCCCATGTGTTGAACCAGATGAAAATCAGACAACAGGGATCTATTATTAATGGTAATTACATAACTTTCATTTTATGCTCTTTCGTCCATCAAACATAACCAAGAACTACATCAGGACAATAATGAAAGTGTAACTGTGTATTTATACCCACACATTCTTAAAGAAATATGACTTCATTTTCTTCACTTCAGTAAAATATTAGCAAAAATACTTTTACAAATGTAAGCAATTGCTTTAAAAATCCTTAAATATTTGTCCATGTGAAGAAAACTTAAAAAATACGAAATTTAAAAGATATAACAATTTGTAAAAGTTATTTTTTGTTTAAAGTTTAGCTGCTCTTAACTTCAAAACAGGGTGAAGTGAGTTTCATTAACACCAGGAACGGTGATGGTATTAAGCCTGAGTTACCAAAGCAACTTTATATTTATACAAGTCTAATTTAGAGGCTGTTGTCTCAGAGTTCATTAATTATTTGCATACTATAACTGATTTTTTTTTTAATTTACTTGTATTTTTAGCAAAGAGCAAGTGAACTACTTGGACATTAATATTAAGGATTCTAATGTGGGTTTTGTGTCCAGTATCTATAGGAAACTTTCTTTTAGCAGTGGTTATTTACATTTTTCCAGTCTTCACCATTTTTGTCAGAAAAAGAGCTTAGTTGGGGTGAAATTATTAGGTTAGCCAGAATGATTTTGACCAGAGATGACTTGAATGTGGAAATGATAAAAATGGTAGAAATTTTTGCAGTTAGAGGACACCCAAAAAACAAGGTTCATAACATCAGTCATGAAGTTATACAGCAATGGGGTAGTAAATACAAACCCTTCATGGGGTTAAATTCTTTAGATATATAATACAAGATAACTCGGGATAATGAAGTTTTTTTTAGTTATTTATTTATTTATTTATTTTTTTAATGAGCGTTTGTCTTATAGTGAAGCTACTAGAAACATTAGAAATATTATTGCATATAACTGGCATATTTTTGAAGTAAATAGTGATATGTTTAGACATGTGGGAGGCAGACCGAGTTTCGTATTTAAGACTGACCTTTATTTTAAGTCTTATAGAAAATAATAATGTTATGCACACACAAATTGAAAAGAGAGGTGGCACTAAAAATGTTTTTAATAAACTATGCCCTTACATAGCTGAAAATGAAAAAATAAGACTAGAGAATACCCTAGGCTCTGTTTTTGTACAAGAATTCCCATGCTGTAGTTTTTTGGAGGTAGCTTACATTGCAAAGTGTAGTGAGTGCTCTGCATTCTATGGGGTAATGCAGAACGACCAGTTGGGAATAGAATGTAAATTTGCTGGATAGATAACTAGCTAATAGAATTCTTACAGCTGGGGTTTGTGACACACTATCCTTTGAAAGGCTGGTCACCAGTGGCATTCCACAGGGTCCTGTATTAGGTTGAGTCCTCTTTGACATTTACTTTGCTGAAGTCCACACAGACATCAGGGGTCTCTGCCTTACAAAGTTTGTAGATGACTGCAAACTCAGTGCAGTCATTAGCCTTCCAGCAGAAATCTATATTCTAGATAAAGTAGCTCACACTAATTCCTGGTGTCAACGTCAGAATCTTTTATTCATTGATTTATTTATTTACCTTTGTTTACTGAGAAAGTCTTAACTGGGAACTAAAACCCCTTTTCAGAGGAGGCTTGGGGAAAAAAGCTCCATCATTATATATGTTATATATTCAAAGTTGTTATAACTACATGCAAAACATCTATTAAATCAAAAGCATTATAACAGAGACATATCAAAAGTTCAGCAGTGAACTAATTGCACTGTGCAATACACTTACGTTAAAGTGAATGTTTTATAAAAATTGTACAAAGTTTTGAAGGTAGCACTTTAGTGCACATACATTGAAGTGAATCTTTTATTAAAAAATAATACAAAGACAAAGTTTGGTGGTTGCACTGTACAATACATATACTTTAAAGGAAATGTATATACAAAGACAGTATTGGAAATAGGCACTCAATTATTGAGAAGCTGATGGTTATTGAGTGCTCAGGTTGGGCTCATGCATGTGTGAAAGGATGAAAAGAATGAGAAAGAGTGATATGCTGTGCAGTGGAAAGGAGAGCCTTTGATAGGGATAGGGAAGAAGATTAATGTGAGACGAGATAGAGAAGAAATTCTTTGAGTGACTAGTTAGTGAACATTATATACAAGAAGATATGCAGGGAGAGGTATGTGGTGACTGGACAGATGAGTGTTGGAATAAGAAATAGATGAGCACCTTGAGAAGGTCAGTGATACATTAGGGAGGCATTTTGATGATGGTTAGTTTAGAAGAAGTGAATCTGTGCAAGAATTGTGCTGCTGTTAGTGGTAGCAGTAAGTTGGGCGGTGAAGGAGGAGCTAGTAAAGTGATTTGGAGTAGAGGCTTTGCCATGCGCCATGAAGGAAGGATTTTACATCCTGTTTGTAGGTATTTGCTGCATTTATTTGGCAGAGGGAGGTTGGGAGGGAGTTCCACTGTTTTGCCATGTGCAGGAATATAGTGAGTCCTCATGAGAGTTGTGTGAGGGAGTCACATTTACCAGACATTTTTCAGATGAATGGAGAGTATGATAAGGAGGATATACCAGGGTAATAGACTTCTGAGAGTGGGTCAGCCTTATGAACTGTAAAGGACTTTTTGTGATATTTTTAATTGATTTTGCGGAGATTGGAGAAGTTGAAGCAATTTAGCCATTTGAGAGTTACAGAGTAGTATATCCTGTTAGGAAAGCTGGTGGCAAACTTGCAGTCTTGTATGATTGCTCAAATGTTGCTGTGTTGATTGTAGATTGGTAAAGATGGCTGAGGAGTGTGTCAGGGAAGGGATAAGGTAGGCAGCAGCAGTGGTCTTCCATGCTTAATCAGATATATATATTTTTGAATTGGTGGTGCATACTGAATTTTTGGTTGGTATTATGGGTTACATAGTGAAAGTGCAGATCAAATTTTAGGTGTGCATCCATGGTGATTCCAAGTAGTTTAGTGTGTTAGAGTAGTTCAATTAATGTGCAATCAGATAATTGAAGAGTAAGTGAGTTGAGCAGTGTTTAACTGTAAAGTTAAATACGCACACACACAACAAAAAAATGAAGTGTTACACACTTTACAAAGTCTGATCATGTCTGTATATATTACAGAGAGGCCACCCTCCTCAGTGTTAACACAGTAATTAGAGACCTTAACACATCAGTGGACTATGAAATTCTGTTTTGACCACCACATATCAACTACCATTAGGAAACCCTTTCACCTATCTCTGCTGATTACTTGAAGGTATATCCTGCAACATCAAATAAATTATTGCCATCCTGTGCTCCCTGCTCTGACTCATAATAGAATATAATGCCCTCTCTGGTATGTACCTGTCAAAACATATTACACAGCTTGAGAAACCCCAAAGATTCTTGACCAGAAAATCTTGGATATGATACAGTGTATCTGATAGCTGTAACTCTGTACTCTTTTTTTCTGTAGAATCCTACTGAGTGACTTCTCTTTTTCCTAAAAGGTAAAATCCAGTTTGACCTCTTAACATATTAACAGATTTGACAGTATCACCAGTACACACTCTGAGGACCTAAACCTACATTGAAATATTAACCAAACCTCTAAGGTTTCCCTATTTATGAAATAAGCCCCAACTCCATGTTAAACAAAAGTAGTTCCATAACTCTTTTTAAAACCAACCCAATGAATGGATGTGGATCTGTAAATTCATCCCAAGGCTGTCTGCACAGACTTTTAGAGGGAACAAGTAGTGGAACTTGCAGTGACTAGCTTGCATAGTATATTATAATACTAACAACAATGTCAAACAGCAGCCTGATATCGAGTTATACTATGCACCATTCTTCACCTTATTCTCTTTCGAATTATAATCAATTTTGAGACTGAAGTAAATTCGAAAGAGATCATCCTGCCCCACCCCATGAAACCAGCATACCTTTTCACAATTTTCTGTACTCTGTTGATCCCACAGACCTTAAATTCCCTTGGCTGTTTTAGCAATCCATCAGTAAAACAGGGCATTGGGATTTCTTATTTCTGAAATATGTCAATGACTGGGGCAAGTCTACTGTCACCTCCACCAGCAGCCACTGACAGAAATTGGTGAATAATTTCACCTGTGGTACAGTTATCTCCTCCACAGTAGCTGCTGACTGAAGTGAATAAATGATCACAGCTGTGGTACAGCTGTCACTTCCAGAGGCAGCCCCTGACTGAAGTGAGTGAATGATGACATATGTAGTACAGCCATCACCTCAACAGGCTGCTGCTGACTGAAGTGACTAAATGATCATACCTGTGGTATAGCTGTTACCACAGGCAGACATTTTGTCTGAAGTAAATCAGCAATCGCACCTGTGCTGCAGCACACACAATCATCTTATTTGGTAGAGGGCCATGAAGAAGTGTTATGATGAATTACTTTCATACTGCAGATGTTAAGGTACATTACATAGATGATGCTAATTGTGGTATGTGTAGTAACAGTGGCTCTTGCTGAGTGCAGGATGAAATTAACAGCATGCAATACCCAGTGTTAAGTCATAACATATTTAAATGGTTTGACATCTAAGAACCAGACTTCTAAAGTTTTGCACACTTACATGCTGCTTTGAAATATGCATTGTTGACTTCAGTTTTGTAACAATTAATCCAATTTCTAATTAAAAAAAATCCCACAATTGTTGCATGTAACCAGTTGTCCAAAGGTATTTTCCAGTGTTGCATCTGTGTATGTAAACATATACATCATGAGATTTAAAGGCTTTATCTAAGCAGATACTTGACTTACATGCCATCTTTGCATACATCTCAGCTGTCCAGATTTTTGCCTCATATGTTTGGTCTTTTCCTCATAAAATTTGTGATTTTCTGGATTTTTGTGGAGCATCAGTGAGGACTGAATTCACTAAATATTTCAGTTTCAGATTTCATATCCTTCAGAAAATATACGGTAACACAAGACCTTTATTCTAGCAACTTTGTAAGTTTATAAGAGCAATATTTTAAAAT
Source organism: Protopterus annectens (assembly GCF_019279795.1). NCBI lineage: Eukaryota > Metazoa > Chordata > Ceratodontiformes > Protopteridae > Protopterus > Protopterus annectens. Next base: position 624,898,997 of record NC_056747.1, on the reverse strand, counting down.
TTGTCTATATTTTTTAGGGCTTTGTCCACCATCCCCCCCCCAGAGTTTGAGACCTATGTCTCTTTGCATTCATGACAGGTCTATGTTTATGTTTATAGCAAAACTTTTGTAATGGAAAACAAACTAAAAAGAAAAAAAAACTTGCCACTGAGTTTTTTTTTTATCCCCTAATTTTCATCATTGTAAGGATGTAAGCTATGTGTTTGAATCTTACAATGTTCAGATTTGCATTTATGACTTTTCACAACACTCTAAGAGACATTGGTTGAAGTGTGCTTACTCAACCCCTAGCAGCTCTTTGAGAAGTTCTGCTCACATATTGCAAGCTGTGTGGAATTCTGGAGTCAGTTTCTGACTGTATTTATTATTATGGCAAGATATAAGCGATTCATGTTTTACTCCTGGTTATGGGGAAGTTTGGACATAGTGGCATAGCGTAAGTAACCATTATGGGGCTCTCCTCCTCCATGGGCTGACATATGCCTTATCCATAACCATGGCCAGATGTATTGACTTTGAAAATAATAATCTTACATTTTTAAGTAACAATATAGTGCGGTTTTAACTCATTAGCATTTGTTTCTTAGTATGAGTCAGTTGAGATTCCCCTAGGATATACCACTCATGTCCATGTGTACTCCCATATGTATTGCTCATGCCCATGAATGAAACACAACATTCACAATACATTGCTAATATAATAATGTAACAAGTCTGTGTCACTGCACACAGATTATGATAACTGCAGAAGTTATGCATTAGTGAGGGATGTTAAAAGGCTAGATAAACAGCAGATCTGTGATTTTAAAGTGAAAAGCACTTTGTAGATTTGTTTCACATCCTAATAGTCGTTAAAGTTATACCTTTTTTCTGATGTTTTTGGAAGTTAAACAGTCTTTTGTCTGTAAGGCTCCTGAACAGAGTGCAGTGTGGTTCAGTGGCAGGTGAAACCTATTAATCATTTGCTATGAATCTGTGAACACTACTAACTTCCATAGAGTGCCTCTGTGTGATTTCTTTAGTAAACAGTTGCTTGAGTGTAGCCTGACATATATCATGTAAACCGTTACATACCAATTAATTTGTAGGGGGGACATCATTTTGCTTAGCATTGAGTATGAAAATATTCCATCTTTAAACACACAAATGAAGTTGTAAGATACAGATGAGCTATCAAAGAAGATAACTGTGTCTCTAGATATATATGTGCCTGTTATAGTTATTAATTATTGCCTAGTCAAACCACGACTTCAGATTTAATAATTAGTGTTTATGTGCTGTAGCTTTATTTCCTTTTTAAATATTGCCGAAAGGAAAGGAAGCTATTTTGGAGGAAAGTTGAAGCTCAAGAGAGGTTCTTCAAACTGATTACTGTTGCATTACGTTAAGCTATATGAGTTATTTACTGCATAAGATCCAAAGCTTCAGGGCACCTTCCCAAACTGTTTGCTCAAGTTGGGCTGACTAAAAAGACAAGTTTGGATACCAAAGACAAGAGTGCTCCTGTGCAGGTTTTCAAAGGTTGACAGTCTGGTAACTCTGTTCTGTTGCTGGACATATTAGTTCCCTTTGGGGAAAAACTGCCACATCTTTCCTTGTATTCTTGCTGTTTAAACTAATGTTTTTATGAAAACCAACTATTTTTAAGCTAAGAAAATGCATTTTCCTTCACTGTCTCATGACATCTATGTACTTTTAAATGGGAGTGCAATTTTTTACTTCTGTGGTAAAAAGTTAACTTGTTTAATCTGATGTAGTTCTGTGAAGAAGCTATTTCTTTCTCTTTTGTGGGCTGGGAAAGTGTTTCAAGTGCTTTTTACTGTTTTATTGCTTTCCTGTTTTACCAACTATTGTTGTTAAGGTTCCTGGGAAACCGGTACCTTTTTTGAATTGATCATTGAACAGTCTACCCAGTCCCCTGGTTAGACCTTCCAGCTAAGCAGCCTTTGCCATTACAACAAGCTGATAATTTGCCAGAGCAGCAGCTGGGTGACTCTGCTGTGACCAAAGTTGGTTCCTCAGACCACTCATCTTTTTCTTTGGATCCTTCTGGTGTTGTACATGCAGCCACCATGGGCCAGGGTTAGCCATGTCCTCTGTGGCTGTTAATGTTCCCTCAGTGGGCAAAGGAGAGTCAAGTCTTGTTTGTCATGAGAGAAGGGGTATGGAACATGCCCCTGCTTTGCCAGAATGTTTTGCTTATCTCTGGGGAAGCTGTTGCTGGCAATACTAGGCCTGTTTGCCCTAACTTTCGTGTCAAAAAGAGTCAGAAAACTAAACATTTAGCTTCTCCTGCATCATTTTTTTCTAGACAAGGATAATATGTTGGGCTTGGCTCAGGGTTGTGTGCAGGCTGTTAACCCTTCTTGTAATGTGGTTTCCTCATGGAAAAAAAGGGATTCCTTTTTCCCTGAAGAGAGACAAGATTTTGGAATCTGTAGAGGAATGGGTTAGGACAGCAGTCTTTTCTCCTCAGGTTTCTGATTAAGATTCTAGGGAGAGAGTGGTATCTGAAAGTCCCTGTGAGGGATTCTCTTTCTCTGAGACTGGTGCCAGAATGAACCATTGTTTTGCTACAACTGAAATTTCCAGAATCTTCACCCATCCCCTCACAGTGCTTTCAACATTGGAGGATGTGTTTTTCACAGCCTGTGAGTTCCATTATAGCTAACCTGCTGCCACTAAAAATCTGATAGAATGTACAAAGTTACTCAGTCTTTCAAGTTTTTATACACTAATCCAAGACCTGACCCATCAGATATAGCTTTAGTAAATCCAGCTGCTGTGAAGCATTTTGTTAATTTCAGTCCTCATCCTTATGATGAGGATGTTAAAGCTATTCTGCAACGTTGATTTTTAGAATTCTGAATTGTCAGGCTTGTATGTTATTTTATTCTGAATGTGAATGTGTGAGGAATTGTTGGCTGCAGATTCCTATTCTAAGCAAAATTTGTGATTTGAGTAGTTTAGTTTATTCTGTTTCCCTGCTTACTTCTCTTTTTTTAAATGTGTTTATTACTCTGTAGATACTGCTTCCAGGGCTATTGTCACTGTTACTGTTTTGAGGTGGTTTGCCTGACTGCATTCTCAGAACATCAATGAAGACTTCAAAAATGAAATTTTGAATAATAATTTAGATAGAGATTTAGTTTTTGGACCCTCTCTTGCAGAGGTTATCAAATCTGTGATGTGAGAGGTAAGAGGATTCAGGAATATTTCCATTTTTCAACCCTTTTTCTCTAAATTTGCCAAGTGATTTTTCTCCTCCCTTGTCCGGTTTTGGCAAGAAAAACAAATTAAACAATCTGAGCAGAATGCTGGTAAGCAGGCATCTAAAAAGCAATGGCTGTGAGCTTCCAAGAAACAAGCAGGAACTCCTCAGAACAAAGGGCTGTCTCACAAGGCAAAATGACTATATAAGGGACTATGTACCCCCCCCCCACATTCACACACATTGTCATTCCCTTACCCCTTCAAGAAAGTCTGAATCTCCATTTCTGTCTCTGTTAACAGATTGTTTCAGACAAATCGGTCCTGAATGTAATCTATCCAGGATACAAATGGCAGTGGGAAGAATTTCCTCCTATTCAGGGCATACTTCCTCATCTGCCAGACCAAACCCTACTTTTCCCTACTGTCCTACATCGGATGCTGTTTCAGGAGGTGGTAGAAGCTGTCCCTCCTTCCCAGCTGGGGAAAAGATTTTACTCAAGAATGTTTTAGTACCAAAGGAAGAAAACACCTGGAGACCAGTTCTGGATTTTTCTAACCTAAATAAGTTTGTGATAGTTCCCAAGTTCAAAATGCTTTCACTTCACAACCTGTAACAACTTCCACATTCATCACATCACAAAGTGTGTAGTTCCTTTTATCAGCCATTGCAGTTTACAGGGTATTCACATTTTTCCGTATTTAGACGACTTCCTTATCTTTGCAGAGTCGTTTTCAAAATGTCAGGAAGCTCTCACCTGAGCAAGAGATGTCATACACAGCTGGAATTCCAAGAAAACATTCAAAAGTCTTTTTCAACTACATCAGATATGATTGTTTTTCTGGAGTGTCTCCTAAACACTCAGAATGAAGATTTTGTTCCCAAGGAAAAAATAGTGGTATATTTAAATATATTCCAGTGGATTTCAACTTCGATGTCTGTCATCGTGATGAAATTCCTCAGGATGTTGGGTCTCATGGCTCCAAATGAGATAAGATTACAGTGGTATCTGAAATATCTTTGGTCCTAGCATTAGCATCCATTGTCTTTTCAAATCCCAGTTCTGGGATTTGTGGAAAGGGAAATCACTTGATGGAAATATCAAAATTCTCTTAATCCAAGTCTCTCATTCTCCCCTCCTGCTCCATGTAATCAGTCACTACAGATAGCTTGACTTTGCTTTGGGAGCAGTGTCAAGAGGAATAAAAGTGCAAGGTCTGTGGGCTAAGAAAGACAGACCAAAACACATAAACATAAATAAAAAAGATGTTAGCTCTTATAAAGGCTGTCAACTCTCTGAATTATCTGTGGTCACCGGGACCTCTTTGTGTAGTTACAGACAATATGACAGTGATGTGGCATAAACCATATCTTAACCCATTTGCAGACTAGCCATGTTAGCATGGAATATAGCTTTACAAGACAACTTCACTCTATAGGCATCTTACATTCCATCAGTGCAAAATTGTGTGACAGACAAGCATAATAGGTCCAAGGCAGACTGTCACGAATGCAAACTGAATCAGGGATCTTCCAATATTTGATCCATCTCCTGGGAAATCTCTAGATAGACCTTTTGCCTCTGTAAACAATCGACTGGCAAAATGTTGTTCCAGGACTCCATGCAAGAAGGCCTGGAAAATGAATGCCTTTTCTTTTCCTTGGACAGAAATGTTACCGTATACGTTTCCACCATTTCCATTGATATCCAGAGTACTTATGAAGATTCAAAAAGACCCCCTAAAAATTATTGTGGTGGTTCCCTTCTGGCCCAGGCAACAGTGGATCTGATGTTGTCAATTTTAATTCATTTCCAGCAAGTGGGTTTAGATCCGACTCTGACGCTTTTTTACAGCTTGTGGATACTGAAAACTCTTGAGCTCCTCTCTTACCCATAATGCCCTAGTCGCCCTCCATACCCCTTTTTCTTGTTAGTGCAGTTCATTTTGAAATGGTTGATAAACTGTCAGGATTTAAGAAATGTAAGGCCTATGGCCACAAAATTCCTATATCAGATGACATGATTCTTGTGTGTACTGTTTAGATCCAGCTGATTTAAAAGAATCCTGTAACATATGTAAGGCCTTTAACCCACGGCCTTAGTAGACCATAAAAATAAACCAATTTTGAAAGATTTGCTTCTAACAACCTTTTCAGAGACTATATTTGGGGCTCAAACTCTCAAGAAAATAGAGAAAAAGGAAGCCAAGAAGCGTCCTTTGGACTTTTATGGATCCTGTACTCCAAGCTCAGATTTTATGGCAGAGCCACCTCTTAAGGTATCCCCCCCACACAAAAAAATGATTGGACCCTTCAGATCCAAAGTCTAAACCATCGGATCCGACAGTTTCTAATACTAAATTTGCATCATCGGATTTGACACACTCGAAGCTGAAGAAGCTTCCTTGAGCCCAATTTGTTTCTTTTCTGGATCCAGTATCTTCCCATTTTGTATCTCCTTTCTTAGAAACACCACCATTCTAGGACCCCTTCACTTGCCTCCTCTTCTCATTCTTCCAGGAGTCTGACAGAAGCAGATGTGGATAGAATGATGAGGAGATTTCTCTCAACACAAATTCAGATGGGAGTTGTTCTGGCTTCTACCCCATTGGGTCTGCATACCTTTATAGGATTGTAGGAGGTTACTTGAATATGGAGCTGGGGCCCTTACAAGCCTAGTCAAGAGTTTATCCCCAAAAAAATAAACTTCAGTCAACACCTGTCATTGAGGGACACAGGTGGAACCCTTGGGACAAATTTGTGGTTTTCCATCCACTCATCAAGGTTGCACTTGAAGAGTGTCAGCGAGGTACTCTGTTTGATGTGTTTGAGAAATTCTATTCCAGAGACTGGGCAGCCTCTGGGAGACAAACCTACCTCTTCAGCAGATTTTGTTGATGTCTCATATTAGATTCTAGTCTTTCAAGCAGGTAATGCACGAGGAGTTAGACCACGGCCAGCCTTAGGCATAGGCGAACTAGGCGACCGCCTAGGGCGCCATAAAGGCCGACCTTGTAAAGGGCGCAAGTTTTTACTTTATTTATTTTAATTAATTTAGTTGCGCGAGGGCACAGGAACCACAGGGCAAAGGGGGTGGTGAGCGCCCTCCCACTTTTACAGCTTCGCGGTATTAGCGTCTTCTCCTTTAAGGAGAATCATGGTGCACACGCCAACCTGGAAGTAAATACGTTTTACAGGTGTGCGAAATGTAAGCTAGCAGTTTTATTAAGAGGGATTAAGTCCGTGTGTGCTTGTTTGACCGTTCGTTAAGGAAGAAGGTAAATGTATGTGTGTGTAATTTAAACTATTTGCTTCTGTATGTATGAGAAAGTGTGTTCGTGTGTGTGTGTGTGTGTGTGTGTGTGTGTGTGTGTGTGTGTGTGTGTGTGTGTGTGGTTAATATCATATGTTATTATGGAGTTCTGTGATCCTGACATAGAATGCTAGTGCCTTCAATTTTCTAGGCTGTTAATTTGGTTATGAAATGTTTATATTCTGGCTATTTTTAGGTAATCCATTAGGCTGTTTAATTTCCATTTATGATGGTCTGTCTTTCTGGCTGGAATGAAGTTGCAAACTTATGGTGTGTGTGTGTGTGTGTGTGTGTGTGTGTGTGTGTGTGTGTGTGTGTGTGTGTGTGTGTGTGTGTGTGTGTGATGACAACTTCCAAAGTATGGAAACAGACATGAGTCATCAGTGGGACAGCTGGAAGTAGAAGGCAAATCTTCCTTCACTGGAAGTGAGATTATGAATCGGTGTACTGATGACTGCTAGTTTCAGGTGGGTACTCAGAAGGATGGCATAGAGAGGTGAGGGTGTGTGTATGGGCAGGATACCCATATTACTGCACATCATTAAAATGGTGATGTTAGATTGGTGCTATTTTTCCTTTTACCACTCTATCCACGACCCCCAGACCACTGTCTAAGATGCACTGATAGAATCCTGCAAGGTTCTTACCAATAAATGAGAAACATCATTACCCAGAAGAGAAGGATCATGCCCATAATAGTAATAACACTTTTCATGAGGGTGACAAGTGATCAGTAATAGTATTTTTTTTTCATGGGAGCACATGTGCACGTGCAGGCATTTGTCTAAGATACAAGCGAGAGAGAGTGAGAGGCGTAACAGGAAAAAACATAAAGGTATACAACATAAAAAGCTGCTCCTGTATTTGCTTGTTTTATGATATCAGTAAGGGGGTCCAGTGGTAGTGCCTGCTGCACTACAGCACCCCCCCATAAAAACTGTCACAGACCTATCTTTATATTTGTTGTATAAAAAATAGTCATCTTTCATGTCTCAGGGGCTCAAAATTCCATGCACATTACCGCACAAGTTCTGGAGTTTTGTTTTCCTCTTCACAAAAAGTGACTTCCTTGGCTGAGCTGTTTTCAAAAGCATTAGCATTATTACGTAAGAGCACCAAATGGAAAATAAAGCAGTTACTCCTTACTACATAGCTTTCTGCTGTTCTGAGGGAGGCAAAAATTCATCACAAAGGAGGCTTGCTGTACAGCTAGATCAAACAATGAGACTGCCAGAATGAAACTGGAGGAATGCGTGGACAGCATCAAATAATTACAAACATGGAGGAATATGCATCTGTGTTTTTGTTAGGTTTTTTATTATTATCTTTAGTACTAAATAGTAAGTCTACTACCTTGTTCCCTTATGAACTAACCTGGATTCTTCTGCTTGGGAGTGTTGCTGCCAGTCAGCCTACAGGACAGTATGGCAACATGTATTGTTTTTCTTTTATACATTAGATATTGTGAAACATATTCCTTTGGCTACTTATTTACTCATTTATTTTATCAGACTGTACATCTGGGGTTTGCACAATTATTAAAGTGTATGTACCTGAATGACATATCTGTGTAGTCTGGTGGGATTTGAACGAGGTGCACTGTATGCATCTGATAACAATAAGTTGCATTACTATGGTAATTATACATTCATATGAAAAGAATCAGACATCCAAGAAGTACACAGTCAAAAAGTATCTGTAGTTTGTAGGCAAGAGTCAGACTGTGAATGAAAGTGACGGAATATCCATTGGTCACAATTAAACACTCAAGGATCTGGTTTGGCAGAGCATGTGCATGTGTGTTGGTGTAAAACAAGCTGAAATACATTGCTGTCATTTTTTTTTTTAATTTCAATGGCTATACTGAGTAGGTACTGTAACAATCATTTTATGAAAGAGGTTGATTGTTTACTCATGCATTGCCCTGATTGTATGCAGCATGTTGTTCAGATTTCTTGTGCTAGGAGGTTGAGAGGTATGGATGCATGGTATGTCCTGCCCCTAGTTGTCAATTATTTGGTACATTTTAAGGGTGCCCTCCTTTGTATAAGATGCCTGGTAACTATGAAGTGCTGTTGTTTCCTGTTGCAATATTACCGGTTTGCCAATTGTTTTCTTCAATGTAACGTAGGCAATTGATTCTTTAAGGGCAGCAGGCACTGAATTTGTAGATGAAACATTGAGATGTAAAGTTGTTTGCCAGTAGCAACCTCTTCATTAGTTATGGGTTTTTTAATGTGGAATTATTCAGATGATTTTACTTCTGCAGAGATTGTGCATACTGAGTGATTTTGGTGGATTGTAATGGCAGAACTCCAAGTGCACTTTTATGTTGAAGTTTTATGAAATAGGTTGTTTTGTCATTATTCGTTCATATATCTTGTTTCATTGTTTATTAAAAGAATGTTTAAAACTACAAATTTAAAACACATTTTGACAAGTGGTGATGTATTATACAAGGAATATAATCATGAAGGTGAATCAAAGAATAAATACATGTATGTAAGGCCCTAAAAATGTGTGCAAGGAGCCTATATTTTAAAAATAGTCCAAAGGTAAACTTAATTCTCCAGTGGCCTGATGCATTTTCTATGAATGTGGGTTTTCATGCTGTTTCAATGAATGCAAGTTTCAAAGGCAGAGAAGTTTACTGCTCATGTATGTCTGTTTACATTGTGAGGCTGTTTGTTTAGCAAATTGCTATATGTGTTTGTGCTATTTTATTTCAATACCTGCAATATGCACACTGATAGGTTTGAACAGTGTTTATGGCAACTGGTTTGAAACAGCCAAGTAATGGAACACTGGAATAGTTGGGGGGGGTAGGGGGTTGCTGCATGAGGGGCTGTTCAGTGGGAGGGTGATTGTCACCTTAAAACTACAAACTATATCTTACTATTTATTGTGTTCATTAACTATGGGAATAAAGTAGAGTTTTGATTTTGGGAGAAATGTGTCCCTCATTTCCTCAGCCAACAGGTGATTGCTGTACAACAGCACCATTTCCGCCTAGCAAAGATGGCATCAGCCTCCCAGACTGGCAGCAGAAAGTCATAAAATAGAAGGGCTTGCTGCATGAACATGATTTTATTGGATGCTTAATAATAACGTCTACGCCCCTAGAATCTGCAGAACCACTTATCTCAAGACCGCTAAATGACATGCTTCTTTCTCCCTGGTAAAATTAGTGATTTCAAAAGTGACGCAAACAAGCTGCAAGTTAAAGAAGACAGAGATAAAACAGATTAATGAAATGCATTCTATCTATACTTATATATTATATATATATATCCTGTGTAGTGCGGTCCCTCCCCGTTTTTTATATTTTCGGGATTTTGGGATAGTAGCCGTCCGGAATCCGTATAGTGGTCACCTCAAAACTCTTGACAACTTTGTCTTTAGGAGAAATTAGTCCACAGTAATCAACGGCATTTTGATCCGGAAGAACAAGTTGTCTAATCAAGAAAAGATGTGCTTCCTTCTTTTACCCTCCACCCGTAGTCTGGAGCCTCAGTTTAGGATGCGATTGAGGTGTGCAGTATTAGCACTTACCCTTATCATCTGGTGATTTCATGGGAATCCATATTTTTTTTTTGTGATGGTGAATGGGGGTCTCTGTCTTAAAGGTTTCCTGCTCCTTCATCTGCCTATTGGGAGAAGAGCAGCATACCTCCCTAGCCAGAAAATGTAGGTAGCATGCTACCAGCCAGGGTACATTAAGGTGGCCTTACAAAACAATGCTATTAATTTATATGCTATCACTGTCTGTCTTTAGCTAACAGTGCTAATATATTACAAGTGTCCTTGATTTATTTCTGGCTTTGTTTCTGATTTGTAGCAGTGCACTTTCCCAAGATGTTAAAGTGGGTTGATGATATGTTTGAACTAATGAAAAGGTTAAAAATGTTTGTGCAATTGAGTGTTTTTGTTGAACTTTAATCTTACTGTGATGGCTGCAGCTATTTGTTGTTTTGTTGTATTTACTATGTATTCCTGCAGTCAGATTTGGCATGAAATGGCTGAAACAAAGGAATTTAATTTTAATAAATCTAAAATTTGATAGCAACATAAGCATTGCTAGTGCAGCTTTTCGAAGGAGTATTTATGATGAATTTACCTTCAGATTTTATTTTTGGTGTATCAGATTAGTATCAGTTTTTATAATTATTATTATTTAATCCTTACTTCGCTGCTGAAAATATACAATATCCTGAAATGAAAAGACAATGGCTGGGATTAAAAAAAAAAACAATCACCAGCAATGTATCAGTGCCCAATGGTACAACATGGCATAATGTGATTTAGATAGACGATGAGGCTGCGTGGAGTGATCTCATTAGTAGCTCATTAGAATGTCTATGAATTACAGGTAACTAAGCTAGTGTCCCTCCTGCCAACAGTACAATTATGCACACACTAAAGGGTATCCAGACAACTGATAGAAGATTTGATTTCTAGAAATATGTTTGAATAAGATTAATTTCAGTGAATCATATTGATCTCAACTAAATAAAAAAAAAACTTGGAGACATTTATACAGAAATCATAGTCAAGCTGGTATTCCCAGTTTTACATAAGGAATTTAATATAGAATAACAACACAAAATTCACACAAGTTTTACAAAATAAATTAAATCCTTGTAGTATGACTGATTTTTCATGCATTTAAACATTGAAGGAATTGGAGTGGCTTTTGTGGGAGTGACCCATCTATGGGCGTGGCTCAAATAGGGGTGTTGCTTGAGTATGGTGTGGGTGGGGCTTAAGGGGCGCCAGAGCAGTGCTTCGCCTAGGGCGCCGTTTCAGCTAAGGCCGACCCTGAGTTAGACTTAAGGTTATGGAGCATCTCTAGTAGGGTAGGGTCCGAGATTGCCTTGTAGGCGAGAGACAGATTACCTCTGAGTAATCTGTACGATACCGAGTAGAGTGATGGTGATTTCAGCTTGTCTGCATAGGACAGGTGTTGGAGGCCATGGATTCTCTTTGTGAGGCATTTCTGTGGCCTTTCCAGTTGGTGCAGATGTTTGAAGATGTACATACAAACAGGGCATTATACTCCATTATTGTTCTAATGAGGGAGGAGTATAGAGAGGTAATAATCTCCTTTTTTTCTGGATGCAATCCCTTTACTTATGAGATGAACCAAGTAAAAGGCTTTTATGACCACTGCCGCTACATGATGGTTGAATGTGAGATTATTATCAAGCGGAGTACCCAGGTCTCTCACCACAGGTTTTGTGTTTAGGGGGTTGCTGTTGATGTGGTAATTGGTAGGGGGTGTGTTTTTGCCAAACAGTATGATGATACTTTTTTTTTGCATTTAGCTTGAGGCTATTACTTTGGCACCAGTCATTAGTTGCTGTGAGACCCTCATGCAGTATGTTAACATCATTTGGGTAGTCAGTAACAGCACCCAACTTACAGTCATCTGCAAACTTGGTCAGCCACAGGTAATTTGTCTTTGCCTAACCTCTAAGAAGTAGTTGCCAAACAGTAGGGGTCCCAGGACAGATCCCTGGGGGGAACTCCACTAATGACATGTCTGCTATTGGAGGTGGCGGTGCCTATTTTGACCTTGAGGGTCCTGTGGGTGAGCCAGTTGGCAAGTCAAGGTAAGCTGTATGTACTGACTTTCCCTCATCCTGGGCCTTGGTGACAGTCTCAAAGAGGTCAACCAGGTTCAACAGGCAAGGTCTGCCCTTGAAGAATTTGAACTGGGTGGGGTCAAGACCTTGGTGATTGCCTATGTCTTTGTTTATGAGATCTATAATAATACGCTCCATGGCTTTATAGATCAGACTTGTCAAGCTAATGGGGTGATAGTTTCCTGGGTCAGTAGTGGCACCACCTTTGTGCAAGGGGATGATGATGACAGTTCTCCACTCTGCTGGAATAAAGCCTGTACTTAGGCTGTGGTTGAATAGGGTGCTCAATAGCAAAGCCAGTTCTTGCTGGAGATGATGCAGAATACAGCCTGGGATATTGTCAGGTTCCATGGAAGCTGTGTTCTTTGCCTTGGATAGGGCCTTTAAAACTTGATCTATGGAGATGTGAGGTGTGGGACAAGTATCAGGGATGTTGAAAAGGGCCTTTGGGGGGACAGGGGGGTGAAGTTTGTGCTGAACCTATCTGCTAGCAGGTAAGAGGAGTGGGTGTCCTGAGTCATGGAGGGGGTCTATAGCTGGCCACAACTCGGATGGGTGTCTTGCCAACTGTCAGCTGCATCCGGCGTAGTTCTAGAGCATTATGCTGGCAAACCATTCTGGATGTGTGCTTGTCCTTAATAAAGATAGAGACTCCACCACCCTTAGTCTTCCCAACCTCATTTTGGGGTTGGAATGTGTGGAATGAGGTATAGCCTGGTAAGGCAGGGGTGCTTTCCGCAGCCCTGAACCAAGTTTCCATGACCGCACAGACATTGGCATCTTCCAGAGCAAGGACATCCTCCAGTGAATGCATTTTCACATTAAGGCTGTTAGCATTAAGCAGCATGACCTTCAGTATGCTTTTTAACAGATCTTTTAATTTGAAAGATTTATCTTTGGGACATTGCCTTAAAAAGGCACAATGGGGGAGGTGAGAGCCATGGCCAGGATCCATAATCCCAGTGGTAACAGGTGGAGGCTATCTCTGGCAAATCATCGGGGCCTGTCAACCATGTCATCCCAGGCAGACAGATACTGGATCCCCTTGGAGTGACACCAGAAACTAAGCCAGTTGTTGAAGTCAGTTATTTTTTTGTTGGTATTGTAGTAACATTCTAGGTGAAGACAGGATGCTGCTTAGGGCTAGGGTCATACCTGCCTGGGACACATACTCTGAGAGATCAGTCATGTCTCTCTTCATATAGTCCATGAAGGTACGTCTCAAGTCATTCACACCAACATGGACAATGACAGAGTCATACTTGTACTTTTTGTGGAGAGACTTAAGTGCGTGCGTGATGTGACAGATTATGGCACCAGACAGACAACTGACCATGACCTTCTCCTTGTCAAGTCTGGTGAGGGGTAGCCAATGACTAGTATGTTTGGTTTATTGTTATGCCTTGTGGGCTGTGATGGTTTATTATTTTGCCTTCTGGGCTGTCTTTATAAGATACTAATGTGTTGTCTGCTGTGTGTGATGTGTTTGGTGTTGTATGTGAAATGTTTGTGAGTGTGCTTTGGAGGTCTCTGCTGTTTAGGTAAGTTTTTATTGAGGATCTTTGCATAGGTGTGTGTGTGTGTGTGTGTGTGTGTGTGTGTGTGTGTGTGTGTGTGTGTGTGTGTGTGTGTGTGTGTGTGTGTGTGTGTGTGTGTGTGTGTGTGTGTGTGTGTGTGTGTGTGTGTGTGTGTGTGTGAGAGTGTGTGTCTGTGAGTGTGTGTGTGTGTGTGTGTGTGTGTGTGTGTGTGTATGTGTGTGCGTTGTGCTGGGCTGTGTGATGTGGTATTTGCGCTGGCAATCTCCTCTTTGTCAGGAGTACTGACTGTGGTGCGAGAGAGCATGGATTCTTGTTACTGATGTAGATGCATTTCTCGCAAAGTAGAAGAATTGTGTGCTAGGAGAAGAGGGCTGTCAGTAAAAATGAGGCAGTTGCTACACTGTCTCAGTATGTGTATGTTGACCTGGCTGGCAGGAGAAAACTGATGGGAATTGTCCAGTCATAGTGTTCCGAATACTTGGGCAGACTTATGGAGAGAGGGTTTTGATGAGGGTTTGTCCACAAGAGGTAGACCACAAAAACCTTCTTAAATGTAAAGTAACTGGCCTGAAGCACAAGTGGTAAAACCAAAACTAAGATGCTTAGAATAACAGATAAATTTAATCAGGCTACTAACAAGCAGTAATAAATGCAGCACAATAAAAGCACTTGGACACTTAAGACCACACAGCAAAAATAAAGTGATAAGGTAGGAAGAAAACAATTACAGTAAAAGCAGCTGAATAAAGTGTAATTTTTTTTTGTTAATAAGTGGAGAGGGAGGAAACAGAAGATAGTTCAAGATTAAGAAACTAAGGGGTTCCCAAATGCTATCTGTACTCAGTAGACTGAGCTGATGAGATGGGACAGGAAGGGAGTTTCCATAATCAAAGGAAGAAAGGGGGTAGTCCTTCCCAAATAATCTCACTGTACTCAGTTGAGTGAGCAAATGAGATGGGAATGGGAGGAGTGCCCAAAATCAGTTTTACAGCAGAGGCGGGCACAATAACACTTGGGTGGGAGAGTGGGAAAACAAACACTGCAGACAGAATACAGAGGACAGAGGCCAGTGATAAAAAATAAAGCAAATATATAAGTGCAGTAAAGTGCAAATCAAGTGCAAAAAAGTATACTTATCAGTTTGGTATATCAGATGGTTATGGAATCCAACACGGGTCTTCCACGGTGGTGCAGCGGTTAGCGTTGTCGCCTCACAGCAAGAGCCCGCCCGTTCAGTTCTCAGCTGGAGTGCCTTCTGTGTGGACTCTGCATGTCCTCCCCGCGTTTGAGTGACGTTAGAGACATGCAGGTAGGTGCGAGCATGAATGGGCTTGCCTTCATTGAAGGTTGGGTGTCAGGCTGGCAACTCAGCACCGTAAAATCCACTGCCAATCATGAGCAGACCGGAGTTCCACTATGGCGACCCCTAACCGGGAAAAGCCGAAAGACATGGAATCCAATACAGGCAGGTAGTTAGCTCTTCTGTATTAGCTCTGCACAATTTCACGGGATGCAAGTCTTTGTACTAGAAGTGCAACAGAAGAAATAAACCTAAGGCAGTCAGATAAACACAGAGGTGTTGGCCAATAGCAAACACCTTAGGTGGGCTCACTCCACAGAAAGGAAATCCACCCTTACTTGAAACTATCTACTGAACTATCCTGAGTAACAAACAGTGTAGAAAGAATACAAAGGACAGAGGCCAGCAGTAAACAACGAAGCAAATATATAAATGCAGTGCAGTGCAGAGCAAGTGCAAAAAAGTATACTTACCAGTTTGGTATATCAGATGGTTATGGAATCCAACACAGCCAGGTAGTTAGCTTTGCTATATTAGTTCTGCGCAATTTCACAGAATGTAACTCTTTGTACTAGAAGTAGAGCAGAGAAAATAAATCTCAGGCAATCAGATAAACAGAGGTGTTGGCCAATAGCTGACACCTTAGGTGAGCTGACTCTACAGAAATCAAAATAACCCCCACCTGAAACTAGCTGCTGAAATATTTACAAGTACTACTCCACCTAGTTTGTCTCTTTCTCTGATCTGGCCTTTGGTTTCAGAGCACTTGGATCCAAGATTTCCAGTGCCGTTTGTGTCTGATCCAAAGATTGTATCTTCCACTCTAATAACTTCTCTGAGTGGTCTTAGAACCAGTTGACTGTCAGAGCCATAGCATCGTTGCCAGATCTAATGTGTTGGAGTCGACTCTGGAAAGAAGATAAATATTATATGTTATCTTATTTTAATTTATTTATATATATATATATATATATATATATATATGTGTGTGTGTGTGTGTGTGTGTGTATATATATATATATATATATATATATCTTGAATTTTTTGAACTTACCACGAAACAAGCAAGTTGGTCACAAGTACCCGAAACTGCACTGATAAACCAAAAAAAGGTACAAGTCAGATAGCCAGTCCCAGATGATTGTTTATTCTGCAAATCCACGAACCAACACTGATAAATCACACTGCAAACCAAAGAACATCATGTTAATTTTTTGAACTTACTGAATATTATTTTATGTTTTACTGATTTGAAGTGAAGTATATATTACTAGTGGGGAGTATGTGTCTTTAAATTAGTAACAAGGGGAATGATGTCATTGTATTTGAATTAATTATTTATACTGGCTTTTTACCTTTTGTATTTGTCTGATGAAGTTCTTAAATTGATTTTGGACAAAAGCGCTAACTGTACTGTGTTGTTATAATCCTGCCTGACTTTGGATAAAGTATTTTTGGATGAACCTTGCCTTAAGTGTGTTTTGAGCAGTTTTTATTTTCATTTGGTTTGTCGACTCTGAAGTTTGTCAGAGCCTCAGCATTGGACAGCTTGGATCTGATCTCTGCCTTGAGTGGGTTGCCTGCTCGTCAGATGGAGCCAATGGTCCAGAAGCATATCTTCTTGGCAGCATTGACCTCCTCTTCTCCGGGGCATTCTGCTTTTGTGGTAGGGGAGGGAGTTCTCTCTGCTTCCAGAGAAAGTATGATTCCTCCACCTTGGGTCCTACTTTCCAGGTCCATCTGCCCTTGTGTCCTGAGCCTCAAAATTCTACTGCACTGGGACAGCTTGTACAAAATCTCCAGGCTACCCAGAAGGGTATACTCATATCTTCTGATACTTCTCTGGAACACCCCACTGAGGAAGTCCCTAAAAAGAAAAAGTGCTAATGGAGGTGACAGAAGATATGATTTTCTTGAAGGGGAAGTGTCCTCAAGATCACCACCTGATGATGGCTCCTTTGGAGACATCCTGGAGATCCTCAAGGAAAGGGGGGGTGGCTGGTTCCCAAGCAGAATCCTTATTCAGGGAAGCTTTTGGAGCTGGCTCATCTACCTCCTGGGTGACCCCACCCACCGACGAGCTCATTGATTTGATCTCTCAGCGACTTTGAAGAAACCTGACTCTGTTGATCTGATCCCTAAGAGAAACTAGACAGGATCCTGACACCACTAAAAGGTAAGGAATTGTGGAGTAAAGGAGTACCAGTAGATGCCATGGTCATACCAGTGGTCACAAAAACACAACTCCTGGGACAGAGTTCCTCTGTTCATCCCCCTCACTGTGAGTCTAGAGTGCTGAACAGATTCAGGAAGCATTTGTTTGCTTCAGTGACTTTTGCAGTTAGTGTGCTAAATTACCTGGTACACATTACCAGACTTCAGAGGGATTTGATTAAAGAACTATCCAAATCCCTCTCCTGGACCATTAATTCCTGAGGCAGAGACCTCTATTGTCTCACAGTTGGCTATCCTGCAGTCCATTTCAAATTCATCCATGAGGTTTTTTTCACATGCAGCTGATGGTACCTCAAGGTCGGCAGGTTCAGGCATTTCCATTAGGATTCATGTGTGGATGTGTCTGTGTGTTTTTGTGGAGCCCTTCAAGTCCTCCTTAGTCATTGCTCCCTTTGACAGAACTTCTTTGTTTGGCCCCAAGGTTAAAAATACACTATCCAGGTGTGAGCAAGATGGTAAGACCCTGTCTGCAGTGGGCTTATGCTTTCGACTCAACCTTCTCTAGGAATCAGCATGGTGTCTGAAAAAAATAGTTCAGAAAATCCCAGGATCCTTTCCATGATCCACGTGGAGATGGTTCTCTCAGGGGCAGAGGAGGAGCTCTAATAGAAGACGCCGCCCACATGGCAGCGGAGGCCTGCAGAACCAAGGATTTAGGCACACATTCTCTGACAGATCCTACTAGTATTCCTGAAAGGAGACCCAGTTTTCCACCTCTGCAGGCAGTTTGGGGTCATCTAGCCCTGCACCAGAGAGCAAGATTACAAAAGATAGATGAGTACAGATGATTTCCACATGTTATATAATACTCTTTTCCCTCCCCCCTGTAACGATAAACAAAATCCCTTATGTTCTACCCAGTCAGAGGGAAAAGCAGCACAAGAAATAAAAAAGCTGCTAGAAAATAGCCATCCCAGAGGTCCTCCCAAGACCAGAGAGAATCTGAAACCTACTCAAGATTCTTTTTTGTGCCAAAGAAAACAAGGCACTGGAGACAATTTTAGTCAGCATTCTGAATGAATCAGTTCAGTACACAAAGTTCCAGATGGTCATGGTACAGTCCATTTTGCCTTTCTAGCACCAGGAAGACTGGATGTGCTCAGTAGATCTTCAGGATGCGTACTGTTACATAAAAATGAACAGATGATCCAGAAGATACCTATGTCTCTGGCTGAGAGCCAGTTATTTCCAATTCAGTGCTCTGCTCTTTGGCTTCACTACAACCCCCAGGTTGTTCACCAAATGCATGGCAGTAGTAGCAGCCCACTTGAGACTGCAGGGATTCCAGGTGTTTCTTTACTTGGATGACAGGCTCATTACCATCCCAACCAGGCATCTGTTGATAAAAGCACGAGATTATGTACTCCAAATGTGCTCCCACCTGGGAATTACCATCAGTCAAAAGAAATCCCAGCTAGAACTTTCTCAAGTATTAGAGTTCATAGGAGCTCTGTTCAATATGGTATCAGTAACAGCCTCCCTTCCCTTACCAAGGGTATGGACTGTTTGATTTCAAGTCAAAAAGATAATTCAAAATTCTTCACTGTCAGCTCGATTCATTTTCTGAACTTTAGGGTCAGTGTCTGCTGAGATAATTTTGGTTCCATTAGCAATATATCATATGAGAATTCTTCAGTGGACCCTAGTGACTCAATGGTTTATTCTACACCAGCCTTGTCCACTCAGATCACAGTAACTCAAGCATGCAAAAAATATCTCTTGTGCTGGTTTCATTCAGATCAGATTTTACAAGGCTGTCCATTCATCCTTCCACAAACCAAGGCCATACTGACTATGGACACTTCACAAATTGGGTGTGAGGGGGCACTTCATAGGAAAGACTGTCCAAGGCACATGGTCCCCCGAAGAGGCAATACGCATAAAAATGTCCTAGAAATGAGGGCAGTTCTTCTAGCATTGCAGGCCTTCCAAGACTCTCTCCCTTCAGGGACTATTGGGATTCAGACGGACAATATGTCAGTGGTCTGGTACATCAACAAAAAAGAGGAACCAGCTCTGAGAGTGTGGCAGTGGGTGATCTCATCCAATCAATTTCTGATAGCAAAGCATTTTCTGGGGGAATAACAGTAAAAAATCCAGAAATTGGCAAAGTACTGTCTGTTCAAACAGTCCAAGTAAATTCCAAAAAAGAAAGAGAGTGTACCACAGCTAGAGTGCTGTAAAAAACTTTAATTCACCATCAAACAATAAAAGCAATAAAATAAAGTACGCACTTTCAGTCTATTATACAATTGCTTCTTCAGACCTAAAACAACACCCAGCCTAAACTCATTCCTACTAATAAAAGCCCATTCAGCAGGCAGCATTAATTAAGGCATCTCATTCACTCAGACATGTTACAACAAACAGAGGTATTGTGCTTTCAAAACTGGTTTCAAAGAGACCCTGTCATTATCACTATTCAAACTTACAATCCACTCTTGTTTTTTCTCCTCAGTTAAGTTCTTAAAGTCTCTCCCTCTTGAATTTGTGACCAAGACTTCTAATACTAAAAATTTAAAGCTGTGAATTTGTCCCTTGTCCAGTACATGCTGGCCTAGGGCATTTGTAGTTTTCATGTCAGTAACATGCTCTAGCTCTCTGTCTTGTAAAGACAGGATACAACAGTAATGAGGTTGATAAATGCATAGAAGAACTGCAGTCAGAGAGAGAAGGCTTGGGGAGACCATATTTTTCGAGCCCATGTAGACACAGACACACTAAAAAACAGAAATCTAGGAGAAAAACAAGACTAGCTCTAGCATGCTCTAGTAATAACGTGGTCTGTGATGTTATTAAGAAAAACTGGCCTATTCTGAAGTCAGATGAGCAACTGGGAAAGTTATTGAGTGAGAAACCCAGTTTTACATTTAGGAATAGACCGTCCTTGAAGAGACAGTTATGCTATAAGAACATGAGGGATGTATATATCCCCCTATCAGATCATGAAAGGACATTTACCTGTATGAAATGTAAGGCGTGCAGGTTTATACATATAGGTAACAAGTTTGTACACCTTATGCTGAATTTTGTTATTGAGACTTTCCTTTATGCAAACTGTCTAACTAAGGAGTTGATCTGCTTTGCATACTGAATGGTATGTCATGCCTATTACATAGGGAGAACTAACAGACACTTGAAAGGTAGAGTGCTAGAGCATCTTAATGACATAAAAAATATGAAAACTATGAATGCCCTAGCCCAGCGTGTACTGCAGAAGGGACAGAATCACAGCTTTAAATTTTCAGTATTAGAAGTCTTGGTCACAAATTCAAGAGGAGAGGACTTCAAGAACTTAACTGAGGTGAAAGAACAAGAGTGGGTTATACGTTTGAATAGTGATAAATCCCCCAGGCGTAATGACAGGGTCTGTTTGAAACCAGTTTTGACAGCACAATACCTTACACATTAAAGGTTTCTGTGTTTGCAGTAACATGTCTGAGTGAATGAGATGCCTTAATTAATGCTGCCTGCTGAACGGGCTTTTATTAGTATAAATGAGTTTAAGCTGTGTGTTGTTTTAGATCTGAAGAAGCAGTTGTATAATAGACTGTGAAAGCGCTTACCGTGTTTTATTGCTTTTATTGATTTATGGTGAATTAAAGTTTTTTTACAGCACTCCAGCTATAGTATACTCTCTTTTTTGGAATTTACTTTCTGGGGAAATCTAAAGTGACAGCAGACAGGTTGAGGAGGTCCATTTTATTACCTCACAAGTGGTTGAACATGAGTTGCAGAGAAGATATTCCATCAATGTAGTCAATCTTGCTGCAACCTTGCTGCATTTCCCCTCAACAAGTGCAGTGGGTTCTTTGCCCGGATCTCCCCTGTGGGAGAATCACCGAGTGACGCTGTCCTCCATGATTGCCCCCCTGGGCCTTCTCTGTGCCTACCCCCAACCCCTCTAATCTCAAAGTTTCTCCAAAAAGCATCTTCATGGAAGAGCACAGTCATCCTCATTGCCGCTTATTGGCCTTGTCAGATTTAGTTCCCCTTTCTTTGGCCTTATCTAGTTTGCCCACCAGGGATTCTGGATCCAATTCCAGATGATGTGTCTCACCCGACAGACATGATTCACCTGGAGATTTTAGGCGTAAAGTTGACCCCATGGTTTCTCCACTAAATTGATAGCTAGATAACTCAGGCTCTCCTCCCCTGTCCATCACATTATTTTGTCATCCATAAAGCTTCCACTAGGAAGATTTACAGAATTAAATGAAAAGGATGTGTTTTTTGGGCAAAATAGAAAGACACTTTTTTTTTTCAGCACCTGTACCTAAAGTTCTTGAATTTTTGGCTACAATTTTTAATGACTGGACTAGCTCATGGACTATTGAAGTACAACTAGCTGTATTTCTGATTTTCATATAGGAATAAACAATTCCACATTATCTTCTTTAAAACTTTGTAAAACCTTTATAAGAGGAACCTTTCTTCTGAGACCACCTTTTATAGATCCAGCTCCACCATAGGATTTGAATTTATGGTACTTGTGTATTATTGCAACCAGGTTCAAAACAACTTACTCTTGTTATATTCTATTTCCTTCATATGCCACCAAATTTATTAACGTTATTTTGTTAAAACTGATTCATTACAGTGTTCTTTATTTTTCTTTTATAAAACATTTGCCTGCGAATGAGAAAGATGCCGACAGTGGAGAAGTATCAGTTCCATTGCCAACATACAACATAACTATAAATGTAGCCTGAGCCATGCATCTCCTAGTCTTGGTGGAAAAAAATCTGGGCAAACAGTAAAATAATAGAGTGACAAACATGAAAAATAGGGGCAGGTTTAAAATTACTTTTGCAAACGTTGAACGTGCCTAGAAGAGGCTTTCTGTTACGATGCATTCTCTAAAGGAAATGAAGCCTGACTGAAACTCAACTGAATGCCATTATTTACACGTTTCAATCCTTGGTGATTTGCCAGACAACCAGAAAGTTTATGAGGTACATACCGAAAATATGAGCCCAAAATGTAGCTATTCTGTGAAAATCTGGACAGTTGAGAGGTGTAGTTACCACGGGTGTCACCTGAAAAAGAGGGCAGTAGCATAGTGGGAGTAACCCAGTGAACACATGATTAAGAAAAAAGGGTACAGCTAAAAGAAGTGAGCAAAAAATAAGATGCTCAGCAGTCACAGTTAACAAACTGACACTACTGAATTGCTAAAAAAATATACATTTCTGAACTGAGAAAACCTGATTTGTCATTCTGTTTGCTTGCTGGATTTTCTGTTTCTGTAAAAGTCCATTTTGTGTTGTATAAAGATACTTTAATGTTAAAACTACATAACTACAACTTTATGAATACTGAGGATTAAGTTAAGCAGGAGCCCAACAATGCAGTTAGCGTTATAACCCTTTGTGAACCATTGGCCAGTCACTTGCTGGTTACCTCCTTCAGAAATTTTCAGATTCCCCTTTTAGTAGCACACGCTTTACTGTCCCAGGGTAAGAAATTAAACCAGCTGTACGGAACATAAATTAATAATTTTGTGAAGTATGAAACATTTCTCTCCTGGTTGCGATAATATGTAAGTACCAAATTTAGTTTTACAAGCTTTGACTCATTCTGCATTTGAACCCTCAACAAAGTGTGCAACTAAAAATTTTAACCTGGAAAACTATCTTTTTAGTAGCCATAAGCTTTGCTGAAAGAGTCTCAGGACTTCAAGCCTTATCTTCTATGCCTCCTTATTTAAATTTTCATAAAAATAGGGTATCATTGCGATCCAGCCCATCTTTCCTTCCCAAGGTATTGTCAGAATCTAACATCAGTTTATCAGTATTGCATTTTTCTTTACAAATTTCTCGAACAAAGGAGAATATGTTACACTTACTGGACACTCACAGACAGTTATGCTTATATTTGTATAGAACAAAAAAAAAGCGTTCAGAAAATCAGATCAATTATTTATGTCATTTTCAGAATCAAAAATTGGGAAAGCCAGTTACCAAAGTAACTTTAGCCAAGTGGCTAACTGATTGCATTTCCTTTGTCTACAAAAAAATGTTATCTTTGCCAAAACCTTTGAGAGCTCATTCAACCAGGCCCATGGTGACTTAATCAGTATTTTCACCCAGATCTTCCATGGCCGATATTTGTGCTGCTGCAACTTGTGCTAATCCTTACAGTATATCTTTATTACTCATTACAAGTTGGATCTGGTCACTAGGGGAAGAGGAACCTTCAGTTCAGCAGTGGTCAGGAATATCCTTCCTTAGAGTCCACCCGGGATTCAGGTAGCTGGGTGTCTCTGTTCCACTTGTGAAGGAATGAATAAAAATTGACAACATCAGATAAAGAAGTTACGTACTTACCATAACATTCCATCTATGTTGTCCATTTTCATTCTTCCTTAACTTCCCTCCCTCCAACCCCCTACCATTTTATTTGTGACTTCTGGAAGAATGAGGAGATGCTAAGGGAAACAGTGTTCTGCCTTTGAGCTCCAGATATTGGTTTCTCATATAATTGTTGTTGTTTAGCTTCTAATTAGGAAAAGGTCAGCAAGCAAGATCTGAGGTATGGATAGGGGCTAGGGCATTATGTGTAAGGGAGGAGCTTGAGCGTTTTCAGTTTCCACGAGCTGTAAAAAGCAGCTAAGTCAGATCTGAGGGTCGAATCTGAACCCACTTGTTGAGGAAGAACGAAAATGGACAACACAGATGGAGCATTATGTGAGTACATATCTTTCTTTTCTCCATTCTTTTGGAATTAGCCAGAGGCGATTTCCACAAGTTTCCTTACAAATTGGATTTACTCACACAACATCAGGGATGCTTGATAGACCCAGACCCCAAACAACTGCAACTGACTGATGATAATGTCTTAATATCAGGCATCTCTTTTCTGCGGATGTGCAGCAAGTATTAAAAGCATGTTACTAGAAAATCATATATAAGCAAATGGAAAAGATTTTCTAGTTGGTGTCAGTAAAACAACCCGCACCTGTTCGAGGTTAGTGTTTTTGTGATTTGCAATATTTGTGAGAGTTACTATCCTACTGCCTGCATTTCGCCTCTATCAAGGTTCATTTGTAAGGCATTTCAGTCTGGTTGTTGTATGGGATTTTAATTTTGTGCTAGAAAAGTTAACGCCACCTTCAGTTGAACTAGCTAATTTGGCTGACTTGAGGTTCTTAACATTGAAGACTGTTTTGACCTTTGCAAGAACTCTGAGACAGGGTTTCTTTATAACTAAATCCTTCCTTTAAGCATAAAGTGGTATCCGAGTTTACTTTAAACCAATCTGTCTATTTCTCTGTGTTCTTCCCTGAACCCAAAAAATGAGGGAGAAAGGAAACTTCATACCTTGGATGTCCACCGACATTCAGGTAGCGTCTTGACATAACATTTTTCAGAACCTCCGATCAGTTCATTTCTTTTAAAGGTGAGAAGGAGGGGCAACCTGAATCAAAGCAGACTATTTACAAATGGTTGTATCGTGCAGTTACCTCTTGTTATTCCCCCAACAAAAAAATATTCCAGACAGGGTCAATTCTCATTCTACCAGAGCCTTGGCTTAATATTTATGGGTTCTTTGGAATGGGTTGGACTCCATAAGTATTCTAAAAGCAGCAACTTGGTCCTTTTTTCATACTTTTACAAAGCATTACAAACTAAATTATTTTCCCAGGTCTAGGGCAGGCTTTGTTAGGACCATTCTCCAGGGTCTCCTGGACCCTTAACCTTCCAGTTATTTTAAGCTATAGAAATCTGCCCATGTAGCTTAGGCTATAACAGCAGTCGTCAGTAAGAGGAACACAGTACAGTTGTGTAAAGAAACTTACCATGTCAGTATATGTTCAAATGATCACTGATGCATTACAGCTCCCTTCATCCACCTAGATTTTTTTGTGTATTTTTATTATTTATATGCCAGGATGTGGACATTTTTTTTTAACTAACAGTGTCCTGTCATGGCTTAACCTCCCTCTCTCAGTTGGATGCTCTGAAGGGCTTGGCACCCAAACCTGTCTTTTTAGTCAGCTCAGCTTGAACTGACTAAGGGTTTGGGCTCGTGGAAGGTGCCCCAATGCTTTGGAAGCTGGCCAGCTGTTATATTCTGTGCAGGATATAACCCATATAGCTTAGGCTACTGCAGCAGTGATCATCAGACATCTACTGTTATGGCAAATTTACTTAACATAACTGTACTTTTTGAAATTTCTGTAGATTTCCTTGCTTAAAAGTGGGAGAATTGTTTCTGTATATTTTCATCCCCATGCATGCTGACCACCAGCAGCCAAACTTTTCTAGCATGGATTCCAGGCACTCTTTGAGTTATCCTCAAATTCTTATCCACCTTTGCCCCTGCAGCTGTTGTACCACTTGCTCCCTATAGAAGTAGAAGTTGTCAGATTAGGAGTATTAATAAATATACTGATTTCTGTAGAACTTCTGTGTACCACTTGGCATGCTGTCCACTGTAGCAAGTTCACTGGCTTTTAAAAATGTAAACACCCCATATCTAATATCCTGTTTGTAAAACTATTTTATGCAGATATGTATGTGTGTACAAATCACATGAATGAGGGCATGCATTACTGTAAATTGTTCACTTAAAATTAGCTGCATCACTGTACTGTGTCTGTGTATGACATTTTTTGCATCGATAAAAACCTTCTGTCAAATTCAAAGACATTTTAGTAACAATTTTCAGTCCTGAAGAGTCCATTTTAATTCTGGAAGAGTCCATATGGCTATTTAGCCTATTTAGTGACTTAACATAACTGGATGATTTAGCAGGAATATTTACATCAGACATCTGGTTTTCCTTTTAAGGCAGTTCTTGTCATACTACAGTTTCATTTGGAGAGGCAACTTCAGGAACCTTCCTGTGCATTCTTGACTATTATAATTTTTACTCTCTGTTTTCTTGCAACTGGACTGGATGTGGCAGCTGTCATTGGTCATTATTCTGGACCCTTGCCTTAGATATATTTTCTATATGTAAATGTTTGAAATTTCTTCTAGAAACGTGCCATCTTCCCAACAAACTGCTTTGCCAACAATTTGAACTTAAAGCTGTGGACTTTTTCATCACTTTTGAAGTCTTAGTCTGCAAAATGTTAGTCTTTAGCAGTTTCTGTCATTGTTCTGCAAGTGTATTTCTAACATTTCTTTATGATGTTTCTTAGGTGTCAGTAATGTCATTGAAGTAAACCAGTCTGCATTTTAACCTGCCTGACAGCAACTGAGCTGGTAAGGGACCAAGTCCCTCAAGTGGAGTATTCCTGTCTTCTAAAATAATGAGATGACAATTCTTACAGCTTTTGCTAGAGCTCTTACCTATTAGATTCTTCACTCTTTAGGTAGTTCTCCCCAGGACGGTGAGGACTGAAAGTTACATGTCTAATTTTTTATTCAGAGACTAATCTCAATTCTTGACTTGTGTATTGTAGACCATTGTTAGATATTGAGAACATTGAGTATCCTTTGTCTTGCAAATAGAGACTTTGGCATACATGTTACACTTACCCTTTTACCTTTTAGATTAGGGACTTGGAAAACGAATCCATGCATGTACATTATATGGGTTCTGTGAACAGCAGCAACACTCGCCCACTCCACAGACAGTCTAGAAGTGTGCATACTAACATCCCTTCCTTTGAATTGTTGTGATATAGTTTCATAGGTGAATACTTTTCCCTTTGGGAAAAACAAGGTGCCCACAAATTACCACATAGGTGGTAATCCATTAAGTACGGAAGAAGTAATTAGAGATTTGGGGACCAACGTAGATAGTAATCTCTCCTTTGATAATCACGTTGCCAAAGTGGTTAGAAAGACCTTCTATATAGCACACCTTATCACGAAAGGGTTTGCATCTAGATCAAGAGAGGTCATTGTGCCCCTCTACTCATCACTCATCAGGCCCATAATTGAATACAATGCCCCTTTTGGGATGTGCCTTACCCGACACCTGCAGCAACTGGAGAGACCCCAAAAGTACCTCACCAAGAGGATCATGGGCTACAAACAGATGTCCTATGCAGCTCGACTAAAGAAACTCCAGCTCTACTCAGTTGCTTACCGCCTACTCCGAGGCGATCTATGCCTGACATACAAAGCCATGTCAAACCCAGAATTAATGGACATGCTCCACCTCAAAAAATCCAAGTCTCTTAGAGTTACACGCTCCAGGGACCTAAACCTCAGCACAAAAATAAATAGGACATGCTGGAGGGACAGATTAATTTCCCAGAGGCTCCCCTCACTCTGGAATAGAATCCCAATTCATGTTAGACATAGCCCCTCGCTGACCCTCTTCAAGCGAAATCTGGACTCGTGGATGGGAAATCACAAATTCACCCCTGGGATCTCTACTGTGTTCCTGCTAGACAGAGGCACAGTAAACTAATCTTAAAAGGGTACCTTCTGTGACCTACTTTACAGAGGCACAGTAGGCTAATCTAATAGGGAGGCGGAAGCCAAATACACTCTGTCTAGGCTTATAAATGCCCTAGGGCAGATAGCCTAGTATCTACCTATGAACCTATGGCACAAGAGCCTTTACAAGCCTAGCCAATAACACCCAGAATATGACTATTGTATCTTAATTCCCAAAATACGGGATGGGGTACTATCAAGGTAGTGGGTCTTTGGGTGTTGGAGCCCTGAGTCATTTTACAGACTGCCTGTGTCAATATGGGTCATTGGCAGTATCCAAGTAGTGAATTTATGGTTCCCCATCTTTTTATCAATATTCTTTTTGAAGAGAGTGAGGGACGGGTTTTGTTTTGCAGTGATAGGAAGTTTATTCAACAGAAGAGGTAGCTTTTGAGATATGAATCTCTCTCTCCAGCAAGTTCTGTTACAGCCACAAATAAGGTTCAAGTCCATGCTATGTGCAACTATTGTATAATATTCCTTGTGAATATGTAACATTTTCATTAGGGCTGGATCAGAGAGTGCCTTGTAGGTCAGGCATAAGTCCCCTATTAACAAATGATATGAGACAGAGTAAAGTGATAGGGCCTATAGTTAGCCTGCTTAAAACGTGTCTCATGATTTGTAGTTTTTTAATGAGAAACCTCTGGGTCTGCTGCAGTTGGTGTAAGTGCTTGGTTAGGTACATGCAGACGGGAGCATTGTAGTCGATTATGGGTCTGATGAGAGCCAAGTGCAATGGCACTATGATTTCCTTTGATCTTGATGTCATGCCTTTACTAATAAGTTCAGTAATACAAAAGGATTTCCTCAGTACTGTATACCTGGTGCTCAAAGTTTAGGTTACTGTCTGTCTGTGTTTTTAGGTCTCTCACTACTGGGTATACTTTTAGGAGTTCTGCTATCAATATTATAATTTGCAAGGATATCTGATTTGCTGAAGGGTATAATTATGAATTTTTTAGCATTTAGTCTCAGACCATGGGTTTGGTACCGCTCATTTGTCATTTTTTAGGCCTGTTTGTAGGTTGTCAGCATCATTTGGAGATTCAAGGATTGCTCCCAGCTTACAGTCGTCAGCAGTCTTTGTGAACCAGAGGCCTCCAACATTGACCTGCAGTTCAGAGAAATATACACCAAACAGGAGGGGTCCCAGCACTGCGCCCCGTGGGACACCGCTAGTAACAGGTTTCTTATTGGAAGTGGATTCACCTGCATGGACAACTTGTGTCCTGTCAGGGAGCCAGTTGGCTATCCATCTGACAATGTAGGAATTTACGCTTAACTAAGTAAGTTTATCTTTGATCTCTGAGTTGGGGATTGTGTCAAAAGGTTTGACCAGGTATAGATAAGCGGTGTTTACTTTTTTACCCTCATTCAGGGCCATGGTGACTTCTTGAAGAAGTCCATCAGATTGAGCAAGTGAGACCTCCCTTTGCCAAAGCCAGATAGGGACTCTCCAAAAACTGGACCAGCCCAATGTTGTCATTGATCAAGTGCATGATAATTCTTTCCATGGCCTTGCAGGTAAGACAGATCAAGCTTATGGGTCATTAGTTCCCTGGGTTAGTTGAATGGGGCCCCCCTTGTGCAGAGAGACAACTGTTGCAGTGCTCTATTCCTCTGGGACAAAGCCCGTCCAGAGGCTGTGATTAAAGAGGGTTTCCAGTGGCCGTGATAGATTCTGTTTTAAGCTATTTAAGAAAAATGTTGGCAGGACCCATGGAAGCTGTGTTTCTGGCTTTAGCGAGTGCAGTAAGGACCTGTTCCCTCATCATGACCGATAAGGGGATGGTTGCGGGTATTTCTTTGGGTGTAATAGGAGGTTTTGGCAGGGGAGAAGTTTGAACTGAACTTGTCAGCCAGCAGGTTTTCTATAGTTTCAGGCTGGGTGTAAGTGTTGCCGTTCATGATTAACTTGGCACATTGCTGAGCATTGAGGAGAACTCTGTACTACTTGTTTATTGAACTGACAAAACTGGCCAAAACATTATATCTGCTTCTCTTATTTTGTACTTTACTGTTCCCTTACAGCTTGTTTCTTCCTTGAAGGAACATAAGTATAAATTTTATTCTTTATTCTTTAATCTCCATGAATATTTCCATGGCAAAGAAGTTAAGGTGAAAATAGATAAAAAAAAAAAACCCTTGCAGAGCACATCCAGAAATCCTTGTATAAGGAGCACATCCAGAAATCCTTGTAAAAGATTGCAAGGGATGTTATTTTTATATACAAAAATATTATCAAGAACTGAGATAGACTGGAAAAGGAGCTTCACATAATATATATGTTCAGTAGAGTGCATCTGCCAGTGAATGATGAATACTGCAGTAGTCAGTGACAAACAAAGAAGTTGAATAATTTCAGAACTGCACTGATGATGTCATAGAAGTAACAGTAATTTGTTTATAGTAAATAATTTAAGGTATAAAAAGATAAAAATCATTGCAGAGTGTCGACAGAAAGTCATTGTACAAGGCATCTGCACTATACAGTATGGCTAACAGCTTCTTTTGTCTTTGAGCATTTTTTTCTTTTTCCATCTGTAAATGTTTTTTACCCAAAGATAGGTAACAGGACTATTGTCTTGTAGGATCAAAGCCCCTAAACCTTTCTGACTGGCTTCTACTTGCAACACATCTGGCTTACTTGCATCATAAAGGGTTATGATCAGATCTCCAATTGTAACCATATTGTTATGTGTTCAAGACAATGATGCCAAGAAATTCGCTGGAGCGGTGACTCTTAGCCTCCAAGTTGAGAACACATAATAATTGGTTATGATCGGTGAGACATGAACATAACTCTTAGAAGAGCAATTATGAAAAATTGGGTAATTATTCGGGAATATCATGAGTTGGCTATCAAGCTAGGAGACAAGCCAACAATAATTTTCAAAAGAGGTAAAAACTTAAAAGATTTCCTGGAAATGCCTGTTAATTCTTCCTCAGACAATCAAGATTTTACCATTAAAAGATGTGGGTTTTGTAGAGCTTGACCCTATATAAAATGTAACCAGGCATTTGTTATCAATGGAAGATGTATGAAATGCAAGGTAATTAGAACTGTAATACAAAAACAGTGGCATATGCAGCCCTATGTGAGCTTTGCACCATTTTTTATGTGGGCAGGACGGAAAGGGAGTTAAAAGATAGGATAGGGGAACATGTGTATGCCATTTCTACAGCACAAGAAACAAATGCTTTGGCTAGGCACACTGAATTGCATCCTACACATTGTTTTAAAATTTGTTTCGGATAAGTTGATTTGAAAATCCAGTGAGTGATCCTTTGGAGCTGTATTTGGACAAAAAAGGAACTGCTGTGGCAATTGAAATGTAATGCAAGTGTGAGTCCAGGCTTAAATGAGTTGATATCTGTTCAGCCAGGTTTAAAGCTTTTCAGAGTGTTTTTACGTGTGTATGTGTGTGTGTGTGTGTATAAATATGTATATGTATATATATATATATATATATATATATGTGTGTATATACATATATATATACATATATATATATATATATATATATGTGTGTGTGTGTGTGTGTTAATATTTAATGGCCGTTTAGTCATTTTTTTTTTAAATTTTTTCATTTTTTTAAGTATGTTTGTAAGTGGTTCTGTTAGTATTATGTGATGTATTTTATAATGCTTATGACTGTGTGTGGGCTCTTTAAATGTGATACATTGGAAGTCACATGATGATGGGATGTGTTTTAAAAATGGTAGACTATTCAAGTGAATGTCGTCTGATGAAGTTTGTTTAGTACAGACGAAAGCGCTAATCGTGGTTATTTCAGTGAATAAAGTTGGACTAGTTGCTGTTTCTGGGTCTTGCCACTTTGTATTGTGGAGTCTATCAATTATCCGTCAGGGATATTTCATGGTTTGGAAATCCTTTCCTTCCTTTTTGGGAATCCCTCAACCTTCCTTGGAACAATTTCCTCTTTTTCCAGAGGTGCTGCATGCCCTTTTAGTCCATTCAAGCTGTGCCTCCTGCCCAGGTAGGAAAGGGTTTATATTCCAGAATATTTTTGGTTCCCAGAAAGGAGGACACTTGGAGACCAATTCTGTATCTTTCCCAGTTCAACACCTTTCTCATAATTCCTTCCTTTTGAATGGTGTCTCTTCAGACTCTTTCTCCCTTTTTTCTAGTATCTCTGGATCTCAAGGATGCCTACATTCATATTCCCATCCATCTCCCTTTTGGGAAATTTTTATACTTCTCTGTTATTTCCTTGCATTTACAGTTCTTTGCTTTGCCTTTGGCCTCTCTACTGCCTCAAGGGTATTCACCAAATGTCTTGCTTCTGTCATTGGCTTTTGCAGGATGAGAGGAGCTCAGATCTTTACCTGTCTGAACAATCTGCTCATTCAAGCTTCTTTCCTGATGCTGTGCTTCAGTATCTCCAGTTTACTATTTCCCTGTTGCAGAGTCTGGGGTTCAGTATGAACTTCAGAAATCAGCTCTGACCTCTTCTCAGGGTCTTATTTTCCTTGGTTGCAGGCTTCAGAACATCCCCATGCGGGCATCTCTGCCTGCCCCGAAGGCCCTGTCGCATACTGCCTTTTTTCAGTCACTACTTTCTCTGGTTTCAGTGATGGCCAGGGATATTCTCAGGGTCCTCAGGTTCATTGCTTCCACCATTCCCATGCTCCATCTGAATAGGCTTCACATAAGAAAGCTACAATGTTACCTCAAGTCAATGTTTCTCCAGTGTTGCCACCCCCTGGACAGAATAAGTGAACATTTATTGGACATCAGACATAATGGGCAAACTAATACATTAGCAAGACATATTAATGAATGTAGAGACCATGTTTTCGGATTTTTTGTGATTCAACATTTGTTTAAAGATCCACAAGGTAGATGCCTAGATGTCCACTTGGATATCTGTGAGCTAAGATGGCAACTTAGGTTTGATGTCACTAAGTATTTAGGTATTAATGAGGCTATTAGCTTATCTAGCATATTAAAATTAAGACATATATTTGAGTAAAATCTCTTATTCAGGGGGATTGGTACATTGTTTTTTATAATATAATATTTTAGGTAATGTTAGGTATTATCTGTTTATATTTTTAAATTATATTGTTTACATGTTTTATACAAATGTTTTTTCATTATATGTTATGTCATTTTAAGAATTAATTGATGCATAATTAGAGGTTTACTATTTGAGGCTGGGTTAGTAGTGTGTGTGTGGGTATTTTGTAAATTTGTTCTGAAGAAGTCCCTTATCATAGAAGGGAAGAAAGCGCTCAACTGTTTCAATAAAGCTGTTCATGTTAGCTGTTTGTTCCTTTGCTGTGGGCTTTGTTCTGGAATTTATTGGAATCTCTCTGTACCTCCCAGTCACAACCAGTGTACCACAAGACCGTATCCTTGGTGGCCTTCAGTTTAGCATTCTCACTAACACTCTCCACACATCACTCAACAGGCCTCCCTAATACAGTATGAAGATGATTTCATACTCATATGCACATCTGACAACCTGGCATATCTCCAAAAAAATTCTCAGGAAGTTTTAACAGCCACTAAAACATGGCTTTGTAACTCACAGCTCATGCTCAATCCAAGAAAATATTACCCCCCCATCCTTCTTGCATGAAAAAAACTAAATTTAAAATCTTCTCTCTTAATAATACAACCATTGAAGTCACTTCTCATGCAAATTGTTAGGGGATAATGGTTAATCTTAAATTTGACCTGCATGTACAAAATTGCATAAAATAAACTCACCAAAAACTAGGGCTGCTTTACAGAGACAAAAACGTGTTTACCAACGCAACTAAAACTGCACTTGCCACTACTTACCTTCTCCCATTAGTTAATTTATGGCGTTGCCATCCTTACTAACTTTCAGACATCACAAAAATCAAAATGTGAACAGTACTGTAATAAAGTGGATAAATTTGCAGCAAATACCGCTTACAGAACCCACCAGTGTATAGCAGTAAAGAGACTAAAGTGGTTAGCACTACCCCATCAACTAGACATATATACAGCTTCTTACCACCTATAAAGTTATCCAGAATATTTCTGCTTGTTTTGTATTAAATACTTTTATACACATTTATGTTCATAATTATTAGGATTCAGTGACCAAAAACTCCTCTCTCTCCACAACTCAGTCAAATATGCTGGGTGCTCTCAGTACGTAAACCATGTTGCTGAGGCCTAGAACTCCTTACCTGTATTCATCAGGTCAGTACCTTCCCTCCAGCCCTCTAAAACCATCCTGAAAGACTTCCTATCCAAAATCATGGGTTCACAGTTGTGTACTAGGTTAACAAGCACAAGGGCTTGTTTTAAGCCTAGCCATTCATCCGAAATCTCTGACAAGTTCTTGTACACTTGATAAGTGTAAGCAGGGGCCTAGGTGATGAACCGTTTACAGGCTGGCTGTTTTCATCAGAGACCTAGGTGCCAAACCATGGATAAATTTCCTGTTCCCCATCCAGTTATCCTAGTTACACTTGAATTGGGTTAGGGAGGAACTCTGCTTCATATGGATGAGATGTCTGTTCCAAAGAAGCGGTGGTCTGTGAGGTACATGCCTGTTTCTCCAGCAGGTCCTGTTTATACCACAGGCAAGGTTTAAGTCTTTAGAATAGGAAGTTCAGGTGCTGTTTGTTTTCTGGCTATGAAGGAGAACATGGACTAGGTGTGATGACCAAGTTTCAGTGTTTTTGTATGATGCCTTTGACCCCTGTAGTGTCAATAGAGTGATACTACTGGCTTTGTCCTTTCCCAAACCCAGGATAAACTATATCCCTAAGTATGAACAAGTACCTGTTGATGTCTTACACCTCCTTACTCTCCCTTCTTCACTCACTTTGTTACTTCAATCAGTTTCTATTCTGTGTATCTTTCTAAATATGCCATAACCATGTTTTTCTCTTACTTCTGTTCTTAATCAGTGTTTTCACATTATGCCTAATTTGGTATAATTATTTAAACTGTAGATTTTTTTGTATTTCTTTTGAAGATTATAAAATTATTGTTCTTAAAATGTTTTTGTAATACTATGGAGCTTTCTCTCTGGCCTCTATTGAAAATGGGTACCTACACATTCAGACTTTCCCTGTAATCAAGTGTCAGTAAATAAATAATAAAAAAAAACTAAAACTAGCTTGCATGGTGCTCCTACAAGTGATAGTGTCCATTTGAGCAATGATATAGTTTCCTCAAGATCAGAAAGTTTGGCAAACTGCATTAGTTGCACACAACACCATGAACAATTCCAGATGTGGTGGCAGCACATGGGGGTCATTGTCAAAATAGAAATTAGTTTGTACTAACTAATTAGACTGAATTCTTCCACTGATTTTCAACTTCATTGATATACATGTCATTGATATCAATGGCTTGTTCAAAAAAGGATTTACTTTCATTCCCTCTAGGCGTCTTAATTATGTTGACAATATCACTGAATTCAAAATACTTTTACGTAAATTAAATTTTGCTTTTTTATTTTATCGCCTTGGTTCAGGACCCAACCTGTAAAATCTTACTCACAGCTGGCTACAATGATACCCTCCATTACAACATGATTTACTTTTATTTGAGAAGGAAAATGGTACAAGAAAGACCCCTCTACAGATTTTATATTCTTTCATAGCAGTAAGTACAGATAGAGATTTAAGTTCCAGCAGGGATTTACAAATTATGAAGCCCGATAAAGGTGTGGGGTAGTCTTGATGAACTCTTTTTTTATTATTCAGGCATAATGATGAGCATCATTTTGGAGGGTTATTGGTACAAGAAAATGGTACAAGAAAGACCCCTCTACAGATTTTATATTCTTTCATAGCAGTAAGTACAGATAGAGATTTAAGTTCCAGCAGGGATTTACAAATTATGAAGCCCGATAAAGGTGTGGGGTAGTCTTGATGAACTCTTTTTTTATTATTCAGGCATAATGATGAGCATCATTTTGGAGGGTTATTCTTGTCAAACTGTTTCACTAAATGAAACCAAACAAGCATATGTCTTTGTTGACATGGTGTTGAATGACTTTCTGTTGTAGGTTTCCATCTCTTTGCAAGACTTCAGTTTTTTTGTGCATTTCCCAAATCATGTATTTGTATTGCATTTGGGATCCAGAAAATACACAAGGGCAGGTGTAACTCACCATTGTATCCTATTGTTGCTGCAGGAGGCTCGAAAACAGCACCCTTGGCCATTTATATTGATTGGGAGTGTAAAACTTTCAGTCATGGTCCTCCTTGAGTACTCCAGGATTTTTGGGATTTTTTAGACAATCTTTGATCTGTTTGATTAGACAGTAGTGCCATCTCAGTAACTGGTGACATCAAAGAATTGTTTACCATTGTACATGAGGACATCGGCCTGGAGTGGTTTTGTTATTTCCTTTCCTTTAATACATGCCTCAGTTCCAAGGGTATTACATTTTTTTCTTTTTTTAGAGGATATCAACATTTTGTGCCATTTCATAGATTTGGTTCTCCATAACAAGTTTTTTTTTATTAATTTTGAAAGAGTTTGCTTTTACTTTAAACAGATGTCTGGGGTTTCTCTGGGGACTTCTTGTACCTCCATTTCTTTCCAATCTAGATTTATGCTATTGGGAACAGTATTTTGTGTTTAATAGCTTTTATCATTCCCATCTCAAATAATATTTCTGTTTTCTTTATGACATTTTATTATTTGAGGTAGGGACTATGAAACCTTATTAAAATGTTTTTCTTACATAGTGAGTATATTTTTTTAGTTTTATTTTAACATGTAAAAGTTTAGCATTTCCTTTTTGGATGTTACCATATACAAGAACATTGAACATCATTGTTATGAATCCAGGATTTTTTGGAAGGCTACATTCTGTAATCACTATTTACTCAATGACAGTGCATAGTCATTTAACCAAAAAGGGGTAATGTTAAAGGCCATTTCATGTAGCTGTCTAGAGTAGTTTCTGAAGATTACATTTTTGTAGATGAAAGCAAAATTCTGAGGCATGTGTTCCATGCTAGGAGCTATCCAGCAGCATTATTAGATAATTTAATAATTTTATTTTATTCAAAAGGGAGTACAGATTTGCACCCATCTTTCTGAAGCCTCTGGTGGGGAGTTTGACCTACAGAGAATGCTTTCTGACTTTTTTTGGTATTTTCACTCTATTGACACAACAGGAGTCAAGGGCATCATACAGAAGTACTGGAACTTGGTCATCACATCACATCTAGTCCAGCTGTTCGTAAACTGGGTTCACAGCCTGCATTTATTTATAAATCTGTTTCCAGCATTGAACATTCTATGGAGTACCAACCCGATTGTTTATTTATTTAATTTAATTTATTTGTTTAACACTTATTGACTGGGAAAGTCTGACTAGGATAGAGCCTATTTTCAGTAGAGGCCCGGGGAGAAATGCTCCAGACATATGTTTTTGGAATATGGGAGGAAACCAGAGTAACCGGACGAAACCTACATGAACACAGGGTGGACATGCAGACCGTGCACGGAACATTTTTTCATCTACATACGTTATATATCGCATGTCTTTTCTTTCTTTGTAACTGTCATCTGTCCAATATTATGTAAATTGCTGAAATCCTACCTTTACTTAAATTTATTTATATGTAATTTGCTCCATCCCTTTTCTAAAGATCCCTCTTCTAGTTCTTTTATTTCTTTTATAATATTAATATTTATTTATAATATTCAGTACTTCAAACATAGTTGGTTTCAACTTTGAGTTCCATTTTCTAGTTATTGCTTTTTCTGACAGCCAACTGAGGTAAACTTAATAAAGCCTTGGTATGTTTAAGCAGTTGAGATCTTGTGTCCCATCTCAATGTAATAATTTGCTTAGGTACAGCCATTTGCTCTTCCAATATTTCTGACAGTGTACTCTGTATGGAATTTTTA
Organism: Protopterus annectens; assembly: GCF_019279795.1. Taxonomy (NCBI): domain Eukaryota; kingdom Metazoa; phylum Chordata; order Ceratodontiformes; family Protopteridae; genus Protopterus; species Protopterus annectens. The sequence goes on along the minus strand of NC_056747.1, from coordinate 624,861,457 downwards.
AAATCTTCCAAATCGTTATACGCCCAAAACAGGTATTCCCAGTTAATGCCTTCCTCCTCATCAAACCTCCAACATTTGCTGTGTGCTTGAGGAAAATTTATTTGAAGTCTACTTGGGGTATAAAAAAGCCTGTAAAAGCACAATTAATATAATTACTCCCCTTTTCCATTGTTACTGATATTCTGCTGAATATCCATCCTGAAAGCCTTTCTTTATCAAGTTTATATGTTCATTTCTTTGCAAATGTGCCTCAGTTGCAGCAATATTATTTGCACTCTGCATTTCTTAATATTATTCAGTACTCTTTCATTTTTGTCTGTACCTGTAAGACCATTTGCATTCCAAGATAATATGGATAGAGTAGCTATTATAATAAAAAGCTGTTCCCACCTAATAGTTTTTAAATATGTATTTCTAACCTTTGTGTTACATGCACAGGCTATTGTCTGCCAGGGTGATCTTTTTCACAGTTGATGTCCTTCCATTTCATTGTTGTATGCTTTACAATGGGGATCCCCTGCCAAGGGTGGCCCGAAGTCCGTCCAGTATACCAAAACCTTTAGGTTACTTTAAGGTATGCCACATGTGACATGTATGGTCCCCGCATATAGTGTAGGGCATAAAAGTGACGTCTGGACATACCATCCTCAGAACAACTTTGCCACCAGTCTGAATGACATTGTTTGTTCATCGGTCTGAGCACCCACTCCATTACTGGTTCACCACGTCATTTCAGATAAGTGTCCCATTGGGGGTCTCAGTCTTAACTTTGTTCTTTTAGTTTGTTGCTTGTGGGGTTTCGTGTCATCCAGAAAGGATAAATGCCAATGCGGGAGACAGATTCCCCATAAAGACCTTCAAGAGCAGTGCTTATTTTCTCAGTGCTTCCCACAACCATGCATCCTGCTCCATTTGTCAGGCTTTCATCCCAAAGACTCTCCATATTCAGCTTTCCTCTTTGACCTTGTATGTAGAGAACCAGCATCTTAATCTTTTAGAGAAAGACACTATGGAGGGAACTTTCCACTCTGAAGGTCAGCCATCCATGAAGAAGATGACCAAGAAGTCTAGGTCTGATTCTGCTGCTGTACCACATCTGCTAGATATCTCTCCTGAGGCTAGTGAAAGCCTGGAGTTCAACTAGCTCCTCTGTTGGAGTCTACTGCCTTGACCTCTTCAGAGGCCGGCATGGATCTGACCTCATGCACGTCCTTGGAGGCTTCACAGACGTCTGCTTTGGATGTTCAGCTGGAACTATGGATGATTATTGCTGAAGGGCTTAGGGATGTTCCTCAGATTCTGGTTAGAAAGGAAGTGCTGACTATGATTGTGGAACGTCATCTGGTATCTGAACCTTCTAAGTTTTACAGGGCAGATATACCTTTGAAAAAGAAACAAAAAACAAAGCATGTCTCTCGTACTCTTGAGGACCCTCAAAGTGAATGGCAGAGTTTTACTCAGGGTTTGTTTAATGCCCTTTTGGGCTTGAATCCTCTTCAGGGAGTTCCTGTACCTGCTTCACTTTGGTCCTCAACTCCAACAGGATTCCTCTGTGGAAGAGGTGGATTCAGATGTATCCCTTGCTTATTCATTCCAGATTCCTTCCCCTTTAGATGGTTATGACGAAGGGGAGTCAACTAGTCCTGACATTCCTTTTGAGGAGATTTCCTTCAGTGACACAGTTTTCAGGATGATGGAATTTTTTCAATGGGATTGTGCACCAGTTTCTGAGGTATTATAAGCTTCTGCAAATGGACTCTCCCAGACCTTCTGCTGTCCCTCCTGTTTTGGCTGCCTTGTTGGTTGCCTTGTCTATTGCATCTCGGGCTCCAGATTCCCAGCACCCTACCCCACGAAAAAACTGATAGGTTTTAAAGGATGCCTGATGATTGCAATTTGTTTGTAGATGTCCTTCAGCTGACCCATCTGTGGTGTCTGTGGTGTCTGACAAGCCATATCAGTTACTGCCTTCTACAAAGCTTCTTCCTTCTGATAGACAGTAGGAGTATGGAAAGGCTAGGTAAGAAGGTTTATACCTCTGTTACTTTGGCTTTTCAGGCTGTCACTTACCAGGCCCATACATCCAGATATATTTTGGCTCTTCTTTCTCAGGCCCGTCAGGTTATTTCTGACCTTCCTGATTCTGAAGGGAAGACTTCTGCTCCTTCCTTGTTCTGGGCTTCTCAGGTAGCTCGCCATTCTGTTAAATGCAGTTGTGATGCAGGAGATGCTTCTTCCAGAACTACTGCTTTTCATTCTGTAATGAGGAGATATTCCTGTCATTGTCCTCAACTTTTGCCTGGTGATATTAAGGCTAAGTTGATGGATGTGCCTATGGATAGCAAACACTTATTTGCTGCAGCTGCTGCTGATTTGTTTAAGTCCCTTCACGATAAGGGCAAGGCCTTGCAGGAACTTAAACATATTTTTGTTTCTCCTGTGCCTAATTTTCAAAGTAATTACCCTAATAAGGTAGCCTTTGTTTAGAGGAAGGGGTAAAAGGGCTCCTCCTGCTAAAGCTACTAAACCCCTGTGACCCAGAAATCGCCTTTTCCTGACAAACCAGTTGCTGTCTGACTATCCTGTTCTTAGCCACATTCCTCTTTCTCTTCATCTTTCAATATCTCTTCCAGTTTGGTTAAAGATTATTCAGGATTCCTGGGTTCTTTCCATTATCCGCCTATGGTTTTACATGGTCTGGAAATATCTTTCCCCTTTCAGCAGCATTCCTCAGCCACCTCAGGAACAGTTGGCTTTCTTTTCAAAGGTGCTTCAGGATCTTTTGACTCATGGAGCTATTCAGGAAGTTCCAGATTCTCAAAGAGGGAAGGGGTTTTACTGCATAATGTTTTTGGTTCCCAGGAAAGAAGGCACTAGGAGACCCATTTTGACCTTTCTCATTTGAACACCTTTTTGAAGGTCCCTTCTGTTTGGATATTGTTCCTTCTAAAATTGTTCCATTGCTGCTTCCTCAGACATTTCCAGTATCTCTGGACCTCAATGATGCTTATCTTCACATTCTTATTTATCCCCTTTTCATGAAGTTTTTACATTTCTCTGTTTCTTCCTGGAACTTTAGTTCTCTACTTTGCCTTTTGGCCAATTCTACTGTTCCAAGGGTTTTCACCAAATGCCTTGCTCCTCTGATTTATTTTTGCAGGCAAAAGGGAATACAAGTCTTTCGATACTTAAGACGATCTGTTTCAGACATCCTGTCCAGAGATTCTACTGCAGCATCTTCACTTTGCAATTCCTCTTATGCAAAGCCAGGGGTTCACTATAAATTTCCAAAGTCCTTTCTGACTCCTTCACAGGATCATGTATTTCTAGGGTGCAGGATCCAGACTATTCCAGTACTGGCATCCCTGCCTCCTCCCAAGGCCTTGACTCTCATTTCTTTCTTTCGTTCAATTGCTTCTTTCACTGGCCTTAATCACAGCAAGGAAGTTTCTGAGAGCACTAGATTTTATGGCCTCCACCTTTTCCTATGTTCCCTTTTGACAAACTCCACATGAGAAATCTTCACTGGTTTCTAAAGTCAGTTTGGCTTCAGTATTCTCATCCCCTTGGCTACTTAGTTCTTCTTCCAATGCCTTAAGCTGTAATTTCAGTGGTGAATTCAGCAATTGACTCTCAATTCAGGGCTCCCTTTTCAACCCCCTTTTCCATCTCAGGAGCTATTTACAGATGCTTCAGATGTGAGATGGGATTAGCCTTCAGCTCTCTAAAGGTGCATGGTCCTTGGCTGCTTCAACAAAGGAAAGACCAAATCAGTGTCAAGGAGAAGAGAGCTCTTCTACTGACTCTTCAAGCTTTTCACCCTCTGTTCTCCACTGGGCCTCTCAAGGTGTTTACAGACAATATCACAGTGATGTATGTCAACAAGCAAGTGGGGATGAGATCTTACCTTTTTTGTAAGTTGGCTTTTCTAGTGTGGGAACTAGCTATCCAGTACAGTGTGACTCTTCAAGCATTTTATGTTCCCTCAGGTCAGAACACTGTGGCAGACTTTCTGAGCAGGTCCATAACACAATCCCATGAGTAGATGCTTCCCAGAGATATGTTTCTGGACATTGTCCACCAATGGGGTACTTCTCAAGTAGATCTGTTTCCCTCCCCTCTGAAGAAACAACTTCCTCTTTTTTGTGCCAGAGTCCTAGGTCCTCTGGTCTGGAAGGTGGATGCTCTCTCTTTTTCTTGGAAGGGGATTTTTATGCTTTTCCTCCTCTTCCCGTCATTCCAAAAGTCCTGTTCAAAATAGAACAGGATGGTCCCAAAAACTTGCTGGTGACTCCCTTTTGGCCCAGACAGCATTGGTTCTCTCTTCTTCTGCAGTTAGCTAAGGGCAATCACCACAGGGTGCATCTACTAATATAAGACAAGGATCTCTCATCTATCCTCAACTGTCCAGTCTTCAGCTGACACTGTGGGGATTTTGATTCCATGCAGACACCGTTTTTCTGAGGACATGCTTTGTGTCCTGCAGGAGGCCAAGAAGTCCACATCTTGGAAATCCTACTTATCTAGATGGAATAGGTTTTCTGTTTGGTGTCTTTTTTGTAACTTGGATCCACTTTCTGTAGATGTTCATTTAGTTCTATCTTATCTTTGTGAACTGCTCAATGCTAGGTTGGCTTATTCTTCTGTTAAGGCCCACTTATTAGCTATCTCTGCTTGTCTGCCTTTATCACATCATTTGGCTTCTAGATCTGAGGCTAAACAGTGTCTTAAAGGTGCCCTTCATTCATAATAGACCTCCTAGGAAACCTGCACCTCCTTTCTGGGGTCTTAATTTTGTTTTAGAAAAATTGACCAGGGCTCCTTTTGAGCCTGCAGCTTCAGCTTCCTTACAGCATTGTTCTTGGAACACTGTACTTTTGTTATCCTGTACTTCTACCAGACAGGTATCTGAGCTTCAAGCCCTTATGGCTTGTCCTCATTTTTCAATTTTCCATAAGGACAGAGTGTCCCTTTGTACAAATCCTTCTTTTATGCCCAGGGTGGTGAATGAGTTGTCTCATAATCAGTCTATTAATTTGCCCACTTTTTCCCTTCTCCACAATCTGCTAGTGAGAAGATGCTGCACACCTTGGATGTGCATAGACAACTCTGATTTTATTTGGATAAGACTAAGCCTTTAGATAAATCTTCAATGCTTTGTTTCCTTTCATCCTAGATCCTTAGGTTTGGCTGTTTCCAAGCAAACTATTTCTTCTTGGATTTCTAAAGCCATTTTGTTTTGTTTTACCTTCCATGGGATGAGTCTTTCTTCTTCTGTTAAGGCTCATTCTACTAGGCCTGTGGCTTCTTCTGGTGTTTTTATCAAAGGTTTGGATACTAACTATTCTTGAGGTAGCTACCTGGTCTTTTGTGCATATTTTTACCAAGAAATATAAGTTGGATGTGATTTCCAGATGTAGAACTGGCCTTGCTATAGCCATTCTTCTTGGGTTCCTGGGGAGCTCTGCTGGTCCATCCTCCTCCCTGTTTCCTTCCTGAGCTTTTGCATACTCCCTATTGCAAAGAATACTGCACCAGTGAAATGGAAAGACATAGTTGTGTAAGATCTTACCATAATGGTAGATGTCCTTCTCTTCACTATTGCAGTGTTCACTCCCTCCCTCCTTTCCCTTGGTTCTTTTCGCTTCTGGATGTACTGGTTACCTCTTGTTTCCTTGGAGTGGCATTCCTACTGGGAGCTCTCAATTCTGAGGCTGGAATGTCCAGATGTTGCCTTATGCCCTACGTTATATGGAGGAAGGATATGTGTGACATACAGCATACCTTAAAGCAACTTAAAGACATTTGTATACTGGCCAGACATCAGGCTGCCCTTGGCAGAGAATCACTATTGTAAAGATTTGTTTTCCCTTTTAGTGTTTTAAACTTTAATGACATAAAGTGGGGTATGTTTGTTTTAAAGTACACCCACAACATTAACAAAGTCAACAAAAATCCAGTTTTCTCAGCCACATTTTCTTGCAAATCCTTATTTTACAATTGGAATTGGTGAATTTCTGTGTTGCTGGTCGTCTTGTTCATCTCCATCTCCCAACGTGGTTCAAGTCCAATCTACTCCTGATTCTTCTAGTTAAATACTATGCTGGTTTGTACTTCTCAAGCATTTTCCTTTGGAACATTGCAAGATGTTTCACTGGCATAGTCTGTTTATGAATTTTATTGTCAGAAGAATGTGAAGCAGTCCCCTTCTGTTTGTTAGCTCACTGTTTATAGCATAAACTTTTTTATTTCCTCTTTATTCTTTTCTGCATCAAAAAATGTCTTTGATCCTCCAGGAATAATATGCTGCAAATAGCTGGATACAGGAGCTTGAGTCTCACACCTGCCTCATTACATTCCATGATTGCTGGGATACATTTGCTTCTACAGTAAATAATCATTTCCACAAAAAAAAGTCTGCTGTCCCCAATTGTTAATACTTTTCCCTTTCCTAGTTTTGTCAGGATCATCTTTTTCTGCTTGTATGATTGCATCTCTACTAATACAGGTCTTGGCTGCTTTCTCATGACCAGGCTTGTAACATGCACTCAATGTGCCCTTTCAATTAACAAATCATGCTGTGGAATACCAGTCAAGTTACTTTTTTGTGCTTTCATAAAATTAATACAATCTGTCCCTTCTAGTTTCTCTGTTAACGTAAAAAAACTCAGTTTTTTCTCTAAGCATTCTTGTCCTCTACTATTTTTTGAAACACCTCTTCTTGAGAAGTTTAATACTCAACCAGCCTTTTCTTCGTTTCATCTTCTGATTTTTGCCGTTTTATCATTTCATCTGAATAGCTACTTAAATATGTTTCTATTTTTCCAGCCTTTTTTAATTTAAGTTGATATTATCCTTCAGTTATTTATTTATTTTAATCACCTGTAAGTACATTGGATTTATTTTTCCTCTAAATTACTAGAAGCCATATCTTGTACCAAAGCTGAAGCTTGAACTGCTTTTTGCTGAACAGCTCCAGGACTGTCCTTGTCAGTGTTTTCTTTTCACCTTTTCTGGTTGATTTTCTTTGAGGTTCTCTAAATTTCTCCTTTGCTTGCATCCAGGAGGTGTACTTACTGCCCAGTAATTTAATTTTACTCAGTGTAACAATATCAGTGGCTCTTATTTCTCAGTTTCTTTTTTTTCACACTGGGAGATCTAAAATGAAGTATTGATCAGTGTGCAGCCATCTGAGAAGTCTGGGAAACTCTGCTTTTGTCCTAGGAATATGCTTGGCAAATTGAACTGAATGCAGATGTCTCTCTTGGTGTTAAAGGTTACATTTCAATTTGTTCTCATGCTTAAAGCTGACAAGTTAGTCATTTGAATGACGTAATTGTGGGTGTGCTGTCTTTTCACTTTAAACCCTTGCCTTTGGGACTGTTTTATTCTGATGAAGTTCCATTCTCTTCTTTCATTTTTTTTCCAAGATGACGGCGTGCACAGTTGCAGCGACCCTATGCTTTCCTTCTTGGTGCTTGTTTTCTATGTTTTTATGTTTATATGTATATTCCTGTTAAGTTCAGTCAGGCTGATCTTAGATACAGTTGGCAAGATCTCTTGCATATCGGATTCCAGAGCCATCAGCCTGTTACAAGTGAATTCTCACACTCGTGTAACATACCAGAGGAAATAGCAAGGCTCTCCTTGGATTGTTGTCAGCCCAGGCAAGAGACAGAGGTGGAGAAGCCAAGGAAGCAAAAGCATGGCTGCAGGTCCGGCTTACATGCTAGGCTAAGGAAACATCCTCACAAACCACCTCTTCCCAGCATATTTCTTGCTAATGCCAGATTTGTCCCAAACAAAATGGATGAACTTCAGCTGCAGATTTCTGAGAACAAACTTGCAAGTGACTGTTGCATTTTATTATTTACAGAGACATGGCTACACTCATGTATAGCAGATGCACCCATTGAGCTGGCAGGCCGCACAGCTTTTTGGTGTGGCAGGAATGGTAAGAGCACAGTTGGGGGGTTCTGCATCTATGTGAATAACAACTGGTGTACCAACACAAAGACTGTAGACAGTTACTGCTCTCATATGGCCCTTTTATTTACCTCAGGAGTTCACTGCTGTTATGACCACAGTTGTTTACATTCCACTAGATGCTAATGCTTGCACAGTTGTAGGTGACCTGTTTGACACCATTAACTTGCAAGAAAATATCCATCCGGAAGATGTTCATTCATAGCTGGTGATTTCAATCAGACAGACTTAGTCCGTTCTCCCCAAATTTCATCAACACGTCAGATGTGCAACCCAAAAGGAAAATATACTGGACAAGGCTTACTCAAATGTCAAGGATGGCTATAAACAGCTGCCTCGTCTAGGCCAGTCAGAACATTTGCCCATACTCTTGACTCCAGCATACACTCATGTTAGGAGAAAAGACCAGATTACTACAAAGATTGTTAAAATATGTCCGGAAGCTGCACTCTAGCAGCTACAGAATTGCTTTGAAAGAACTAACTGGGACATTTTTGAGGATCAGGATCAGGATCTGGAAGAGTACACATCAGTGGTACTCTGACATATAAAAACCTGTGTTGACAATGTCACTGTCAGCAAGCACATTCATGTGCACCATAATCAGAAGCCCTGGATGATGAAGGAGGTCAGATCTCTTTTCAAGCACCGCAATACAGCCTTCAGGTCTGGCAACAGCGTTCTTTACAGCATGGCTAGAACCAACCTAAAGAAAGTCATCAAAGAGGCTAAAGTGGCCTATAAAAGGAAGATAGAGGACCACTTCACCAACAAGGACCCATGACGACAATGGCAAGGTATTCAGCACATCACCAATCATAAAACCTCTAACCATATGGCTGCTGATGGAGATGCCTCAATGGCAGAGGAACTTAAATATTTCTTCATCCATTTTGAGGTGGAAAGAGCAGAGATAGTCATGCTTAGGCACCAGCAGATAGGCCACAGCAGTTTCATGTCATCCTTGGTGTAAGACGTATACCCAAAATGGTTAATCCAAGAAAGGCTGCTGGCCCTGATAGAATGATGGGATAAGTGCTGAAAAAATGCACTGACGAGCTCTGTGGGGACTTCAGAAAGATCTTCAACTTGTGTCTGTCTAAGTCTATTGTTCCATCTTTTTTGAAGTCAACTATAATCATTTAATCATTTCACTGGCAACATAACTGACAACAAATCCCCATCTCAGTTCAAGAAACTTGTTAAAACTCACTTTTTGAATAATCGACTGTGCTTCTGTATCCCCCCTGGCTAATGTCTCATTAGAACACATCACCTAACTTAAGTAACTCTGCTAAGTCAACCAATCATAGTACTGTACCCACTTAAGACTGTTAATCTACTCTCATCCCATCTCTCCAGGAGTTAGGGAAAACTACCCCAGCAATGTTGAGCTCTCCATAAGCAACTAAAACCATGAGAAAACAAAATACATACCATAACCCCCCCAATAATATACAACCACAAAATATCCCTTTCCGCTTTTGCAGATGACTTGAATATTTACTGCACCACACCAATCTCAGATATAAATAAAACATTAGCTGCTATTGATCATTTCTCATTGATGTTGAATTATAAACTAAACCTCAACAAAACTAACATCTTCCCCTTAAAACCCCCTAAGCCATTTTCACTCCTACCACTGCTAGGCACAATTAAAATAAAAGAAGAATTTAAATATTTGTGTATTACAGTCTCTCAAAATAATAAAGATCTTTACCAAAATAATATAACCTGAAAATGGCAAAACATTATATTAGACCTTAAAAGATGAAGTAATCTTAAATTACCATTCTTAGCCAAAGTATCTGTTATTAAAATAAATGTTCTGCCTAGACTACTTTATATATTTATGACATCCCAGATAACCATACCCAACACATTTTTTAAACAGATGCATACCCTGCTTGCTAAATTTATCTGGGAACCTAAAAAAAAACAGGATTTCTTACCCTAAACTCACTTCCCAAAAGTAAAGGACTAGCCCTTTCAAATGTCGAAACATATTATTTAATTATTAACACGAATAGAGTGTTGAGAATAGCAGAATATAACCCGTTGGATAAAATCTGGGCTCCTGCCTGGGTAATAATATACTACAGACACATCAAGAGTTTAGGTATCAATCCTAAAGGACTACCATTCCTAACCTTTAAACTGTTATAATCGTATAAAATAATGGAACCTTTAAAACACTCCATCTTACTAACGCAAAAACATTTCAAATCTCTAAACCTGGTACAAGCTATAAAAACACTACAACCCCTTCATAAAAACCCTAACCTTAAAATAAACAATCAAACCTTAAATCTGCGCTCCTATCCCCGGTTATTAAATAAAACTATTCAAGATATATACCCATATTTAGACTGCCCATTACAAGAAATGAGGAACTACCTAAACCTTCCCAAATCGTATTTGGTGATCCTGAGACAAGTTAGGAAGCTGTGTTCCATTTACCTCCAAGACACTGACATATCCAACAATGACATAGAAACCTGTAATCTTCTTTGGAAAACTATCCTCTCAACTAAGAAAGCCATCACTAATACTTACAAATTAATTAATGACATTAAATTCCAGAACGATATACTTTTTTCCGAATATTGGAGGAAGATAGATTCAACCAGTGGAAACCATCAAATAGAACAAGCAATCAAAATAACATTAAAGTCCATACCTCTCAAAAAATTAGTCTTTACCCAACTCATGATTTACAATAAAGCATATTTTACACCTGCAATTTTACATAAACTTAACCCCTTGATATCACCATTCTGTCCACATTGTAAAGATCAAACTGCTGACTTATTGCATTTGTTCTGGAGCTGTAAATGTGTCTACAAACTCTGGAATTCCCTTAAACTACAACTACAAAAAAATGGTTATCAGACATCTACACTAACATGGGAATTTACTATATTACATATCCTCCCACCCAACTCTCTCAAGAAACAAGCCACTACTCTGATCACTATTTTTCTCCTAATGAAAGTGTACATAGCATCTAAATGGCTTAACCCAGTTAGTATATCTTGGGTGGGGTTTAGACAGATGGCGATTAAACACTTATTGGCCCACAAAACACTAATTGATAAAAAAGATAAAAATATTAAAATCAGAGAAATATGGGAACAAGCCTATAACATTATACTAGCTTAATCCTTTACAAAGACACATAATAACCTACCAGTAGGGGATTCCGAAATAAATCATATATATAACTATCCATAATTTTCTCTTCCTTTATCTTTGTGATTTAATTCATAATAGTTCTTACATAATTGTCATAGTTATACATCTGAAGGATGAAAGCATCTATGTACATAGTGTAGATATTATAGTTAACTTACTTACATCTTATTGTATCTATCTTAATACATATCACTGTATTTTGGTCTTCTGTAGTTGTTATATATGTTTGTTGATTTACATTATTGTAAATGATAAATAAAAAATTATTGAAAAAAAAAACAGGAGAAGACATATTGTAAATCAATTTGTTATCCTTCTCAACTAAAACCAGGCGAAGACATATAGTGAATCAATTTGTTATCCTTCTCAACTATAGCGAGCATTGTCTGCTCTCTTGGAGCCTTATTCTACATCTTTCTGCTTTTACTCTGATAGTAAATCTATCACAGGAATCCTAAACTTAGGAATATCTTCTAAAATTTAATATTATATTGTAGAGAACAAATGTATCCTATCTGTTAGTTAATATGTATGTCAAAGTCTCTTCTGTGGAAATTGTATGTCAGACGTCTGTCCTGAAAACTGTGTTTTGTAAAAAATTGTTCTCTTGGAGCTTTTCTCCCCGGGCCTCCACTGAAAATGGACTTGTAATCCAGTTGGACTCTCTCAGCCAACAAATGTAAAATAAAAAAAATAAAATAAATAAATAAATAAATCAGTAGTCTCGATGACTACCCTCCAGTGGCACTTACTCCAGTCATCATTAAGTGCTTTGAATAACTGATTCTGTGACACATTAAGGACAAGTCTCCAGTTATCTCAGATACACATCAGTATGCTTACAGAGCAAATAGGCATGTGGAAGATGCTATCGCCACTGCTTCACACACTGCACTTTGCCACCTTGACCAGCAAGAGAGCTGTGTGAGGATGCTCTTTGTAGACTTTAGTCCAGCTTTTAACACAGTTATCCCAAATAGACTGGTCGCAAACTCATTGGTCTAGGAATTTCAAAATCTACCTGCCATTCGATTAAAGGCTTTTGATTAACTGTCCTCAGATGGTTAGACTAGACCCAAACCTCTCCTCCACCTTCAGGCTAAACACTGGTGTCCCACAAGGCTGTGTGCTAAGCCCCCCTCTGTATACTCTTTACATCCATAACTGTGTCCCCTCTCTCTCTACTAATGCCATCATTAAATTTGTGGATGACACCATATTGGCTGGACTTTCAGGAGGAGATGAGACAGCATGTAGAGATGAAGTTCAAAAGCTGGCTGCATTGTGTACAGAGAACAACTTTGCCCTGAACTCTGCCAAAACAAAAGAATTCATAAAAGATTTCCGGAGGCACAACACAGATCACAAAAGAGTTCCTGCCTTCAAGTTTCTAGATGTACTTGTGGCAGAAGCTCTCTCTTGGTCCATAAACACCACTGAGGCAGTCAAGAAGGCACAGCAGAGGCTCCATTTCCTGAGGATCAAACTGCAGGAGAAACTATTGGTGTCTTTTTGCTACTGTTTTATTGAAAGTGTGTTGACATGCTGCATTTCCACATGGTATGCCAACAGCTCGGCAGTAGACAGGAAGGCCCTTCAAAGGATCATTAACTCTTGCTTAGAAAATCATTGGCTGCTCACTGCCCTCTTTGGAGGAACTCTTCAGCTATCGCTGTCTCAACAGGGCAACCAGCATCTTGAAAGACCATTCTCACCCTGGACATCACCTGTTTGAGCTGCTCCTTCTGGCAGACAGTTCAGGTCCATTTCAACTCGGACAAACAAGCTTAAGAATGGTTTCTATCTTAGAGCCGTATGTGAGCTCAACAATGCTAAATAGTCATATTCTGTACATATAGAAGCCTTTTGCATATATATATAAGGTATATATTTACATTCCTGTGCACATTACTTTATTCCTTTCATGTGCAATACACCCAAATGCAATAACTTGTTTACTGCATTGTATTTCATTATACTGTATTGTATTCTCTTATTTATTCATGTTCATTACATGTAAATGCACCTTAGTACTTGTGCAATGACAAAAAACTCCAGCTTTACTCTGTCACATATCGCCTACTCAGAGGCGATCTCTGCCTAACATACAAAGCTATGTCAAACCCAGAGCTGTTGGACATGCTCCACGTAAAGAAATCCCAAACCCGCCGAGCTACACGCTCTAGGCACCTAAACCTTGTCACCACAATAAACAGAACATGCTGGAGGGATAGATTCCTATCTCAGAGACTTCCCATACTCTGGGACAAACTACCTTTCTATGTCAAACAAAGCTCCTCATTAGCACTCTTCAAGAAAAATTTTGATGATTGGATGGGAGATAGGAAATTCACCCCGGGGATCACTTCTGTGGCTCTGCTTGACAGGGGCACAGGAAAATAATTTTCTTGGGTGGCAAAAGCCAGGGTACCATTTGGCTAGGCTTATAAAGGCTCTAGAGCCAATAGCCTAGTACCTACCTATGAACCTATATCTTATCTTATCTAAAGCACTCAATAAAGTTGTGTTTGGACTGCCTGTGGGTCATGGTAGTGTTTGTGTTTAGATTTTCTTGGTTTGAGTTCAGTAGAATTTATTTAAACATCACAAATGCAGCATATTACCTAAACAGCACAGTATGAGGTACTGCAAGCATTTCAAATTATGGACCAATTTTTTTTTTTGACTGCCATACTGTAGTTTGCTAAAAAAAATTCCATATGCTTTTAAGTGTCTCATAGGGCCACTTTTCCTCTTAGTACTCTAATTTACAAGGTGAAAAAACATGGTAACTGTCCACCTTTTAAGAGTGGCACTGCCATTACAAAACAACCTTTATGTACTCAGAAGTATCCATCACAGCAATTTCTTACTCGGAAGTACCAAACACAGCAATTTCTGTCTGGTACTCCCTCCATTTAAAACTGCTGTAGGTGAGAGACTCTTTCTATACTGGGATCTGCCATCTGGAATCAACTGCCTATAGACATCAAAAATGTAGAAACCATTTAAAGCTTCAAAAGATACACTTAAAGAGCATCTCTTTATTGAATCTATCTTCATAGGTTCATAGGTTCATACTGGGCTATCTGCCCTGAGGCAATTATAAGCCTAGCCCGATTCTGTATGGCTTATGCCACCCCTTGATTTGAGTATACTGTGCCCTTTAAGGTTTAGTTTACTGTGCCTCTGTCTAATAGTGACACTGGAGTAATCCCTGGTACAAACCTACGATCCCCCATCCACCTATCGAGATTCTTCTTGAAGAGATTCAGTGAGGTGCTCTGCCTCACATGAACTGGAATTCTATTCCAGAGCGAAGGGAGCCTCTGGGTTATGAACCTGTCCCCCCAGCAAGTTCTATTTATTTCTGTGCTGAGGATCAAGTCCCTCGAGCGTGTGGCTCTAAGGGATTTAGATTTACTGAGGTGGAGCATGTCCATTAATTCTGGATTTGACATAGCTTTGTATGTCAGGCATAGATCGCCTCGAAGTAGGTGGTATGCAACTGAGTAGAGCTGGAGTTTTTTAACCGAGCAGCATATGGCATCTGTTTGAGACCCTTGATCCTCTTGGTGAGATACTTTTGGGGTCTTTCTAATTGCTGCAGGTGTCGGGTAAGGTACATCCCAAAAGGGGCATTGTATTCTATGATGGGCCTGATGAGGGATGAATAAAGGGGCACGATTACCTCTCTTGATCTAGATGTGAAACCCTTCGTGATGAGGTGGGCTATGTAGAAGGTCTTTCTAACCACTTTGGCAATGTGGTTTTCAAAGGAGAGATTGCTATCAACTTGGGTCCCCAGGTCCCTAATAACTTTCTCTGTACTTAATGGGTTTCCACCTATGTGGTAATTTGTGGGCACATTGTTTTTGCCAAAGGGTATGACTATACATTTTTTGGCATTTAGCTTTAGACCATGGCGCTGGCACCAGTTATCTGTCTCTGTGAGACCTTTTTGAAGGATGTTTGTGTCAGCTGGAGAGTTGATTATGGCGCCCAGTTTGCAATCGTCTGCAAACTTGGTGAGCCATAGTCCTCCCATGTTTGCCTGTACCTCGGAAAAGTATATACCGAACAAGAGTGATCCCAGGACAGAACCCTGTGGGATGCCACTTGTGACTGGTTTCGAGTCTGACATGGCTCCAGCAACTCTCACTCTGTGGGTTCTGTCTTTGAGCCAGTTTGCGACCCATCTTGTGACATAGGGGTTTATATTTAAGCTGGATAGCTTATCTATGATGCCCGAGTGGGGTATTGTGTCAAATGCCTTTGCAAGGTCCAGATAGGCTGTGTGGACTACCTTCCCTTCATCTATGGCTTTGGTGACTGCTTCGAAGAAGTCAACCAGGTTCAAAAGGCAGGATCTGCCCTTCACAAAGCCGAACTGGGTAGGATCTAGTGTCTGTAGGTCCCCAATGTCATTGTTTATGAGCTCCATGATGATCCCCTCCATAGCCTTGCAGAATAAGCTAGTCAGGCTTATGGGGCGATAGTTTCCAGGGTCCGTAGAGGCTCCACCTTTGTGGAGTGGGACCACTGTTGCTGTACGCCATTCTGTGGGCAGATATCCTGTAGTGAGGCTGAGATTGTATAGCTGTTTTATTTGAGGGATTAGTTCCTCTTGGAGTTCATGTAGGACGCAACCTGGGATGCCATCTGGTCCCATGGAAGCGGTGATTTTTGCTTTGGAGAGGGCAGCCTTCACCTGAGCATCAGAGATGTTTGGGAGGCAGCCCTCTGCTGGGATAGATACTTGCTCTTTTGGGGGGGAGGGGGTGGAGAAGTTTGCTCTGAACCTGTCTGCCAGGATATTGGTGATGTCTGTGGGTTCAATGTATTTTTTGTCGTTTAGAATCAACTCAGAACGAGTCTGGGAGTTGCATCCCAGGTTTCTAACATAACTGAAAAAAGCCTTATGATTGTCTTTGGTGTCCTGTGCAATTTTTTTCTCGAAGCTTTCCTTGGAGGATTTTATGAGGGATCGTAATTTTTTGCTAGTACTGATCAGAGATGCCTTCCCTATTAGGGATTTTGCTCTATCATGTAGTAGCTTCCTCCTCCTGTTGTACAGTTTATTTATGGCAGGGGTCCACCAGACTGGACGCCTACCTTTGGATGATTGGGTCTTGGTTTTGTTTGGGATAGCATGATCCATGCATTCCTGGAGATGTCCGTAGAATACATTTATATAGGATTCTGCAGTTTGGGCCGTAGTTTCCACTGGCCCTGGGGCCTTGAAGGATTCCACTTCAGTTTTGAGAAGTGAGAAGTTCGCTTTTGAGAAGTTTTTCACTGTGGTTTTCTGGGCTGGGGGTGGGGTCGGGATGTGGACATCCAGTGAAATTAATTTATGGTCTGATCTTACCAATGAGGGATATACTTCTGGTGTGGAGCATAGAGTCCCCATGTTGGTAATGATCAGGTCTAGTATGTTGTCCCCTCTTGTGGGAGTGGTGACTAGTTGTTCCATAGCATTTGAGTTTATAATTTCCAGGAACCTTTGAGCTAAGGTGCTGGGGCTTGAGTAGTGCTCCCAGTCAATGTTTGGGTAGTTGAAGTTGCCCAGTATAATGGTGTTCGGAGAGATCTTCATGTTCTCCAATGTTTTCAGGAAAGCCGAGTGGGATTCCTGACTTTGAGAAGGTGGTCTGTAGGATGCTATAAACTGAAAAGCAGTCTTGCCCACTGTTAGTTGCACATGGATGGTCTCTGATACTTCGTGCAATGTCACTAACCTGGAGGTGTGGATATCCTTGATAAATATGGAATCTCCCCCTCCTTTTGTGGTTCGGTCCGGGTTTTGGGGCCGAAAAGCATGATATGAGGTATAGCCTGGTAGTGCTGGGGTGCTCTCTGGAGCCTTGAACCAGGTTTCTGTCACTGCACAGATATTGATGTTCTCCATACTGAGGAGAGCTTTGAGTGCGTGCATCTTGAGGTTAAGACTTCTGGCGTTTAGCAGCATTACCCTTAGTTTCTTGTTCCTTGTGCTGTCTATGGGGGTGGGTTTGACTTTTGAGCCTTGCCTAAAAAAGGCACTATGGGGGTAGCAAGAGCCTTTGCCAATATCCGAAAGCCCAGTGGTGACAGGTGCAAGCCGTCCCTAGCGAAGCAATGTGGCTTGTCGAGCATGTCATCCCAGGCTGACAGACACTGGATCCCCTTTGAATGACACCAAAATTTTAGCCAGTTGTTAAAATCGATCATTTTGTCTTTGTACTGTGGCATCATTCTAGGTGAGGGTAAGATGCTGCTCAAGGTCAGGGTAATACCAGCCTGGGCTACATGATCAGAGAGCTCCTCTGTCTCTTTTCATGTAGTCCAGGGAGGTACGTCTCAGGTCATTCACTCCAGCATGTACAATGACTGAGTCATATTTGTATTTGCTTTGGAGTGACCTGAGTGCTTGCGTTATGTGGCGGATCCTAGCACCCGACAGGCAGCTCACCGTGACCTTCTCTTTATCCAGCCTGGTGAGCCAGGACGTCAGTGTGTCTGACAATAGAGTCACCTATTACAAGAGTATCAGGTGTGTTATTCAGCCTTAAGGGCTGTGGCTGCTTGGCACACTGACTTTGTGGGCTATGTGTTGTGCGTGTTTTGTTTTGAGGTAGCGTTTGCTTGGATGTCTGCTTTGGAGGTCTCTGTTGCTTAGGTAGATTTTTATTTAGAGCCTCCGAGTATGTTTTTGTGTATTTATGTGTTTGGTTCGCTGATGTGGTGGGACTTTGTGATACTGGAATTGTGTTGTGTGAGGTTACCTTCTCCTCCTGACTGGTTACACCAGTTTTGAGATGAGAGAGCTCAGCCTCCAGTTTGGCTAAATAGTTGCATCTCTCACATATATTTGAACCTGTTTGGAGGAGGAGAGGGTTGTCCGTGTACATGAGACAGTTGTAACATTGCCTCAAAATTCCCAGATTCACCAGCTGGACTGGAGAGGAAACCATTGACTGACCTTTGGACATGCTAGAGTAATATAGGGAAACTGAATTTAAGACGGACCAATAGGGGACAGGGTAATCATAGAGAGTATAAGAGTAAGTAGTGCTTATGGTTTAATAGTGCTAACTTGTAGGATTACTTAATTGGACCAGTGAAGGACCTTAGAATGAGAATATGGTGTTTAAATTGAGAGATAGAGCAGTTCTAAGGGAAAAAGTGAAGAGCAGACTTTGTGGAGCCAGGAATAGTTTAAACCCAATTAGGCGGCGCTGACCGCCGTTGCGCTATGCACAAAACCTCGCAAAACCATGCAAAAGAGGGTTTTAAGAGAGGAAGATGAAGGAGTTTTGGAATTGACCCAAAATGGCCAATAAAACTACAGTTTCAAGTCAGTAACCACTCCCACAGGGGCAGGCAGGCTGCTCAATGTTTTTCACTGCCACTGATCAACAGAGAGACTTCCCTTTAGCCCAAGCAAAAAATGGCCTCACAGAAACTTACAAACAGTTTAAGAACAGCAAGCCTGTAGCTGAACATTTTTAAATCTCAGAAAAGTGGGAAAAAAGCAAGATTCTTTTTTGTTTTTTTTTGTTTTTTTCAGAGATAGCAGAGGTTCACAAGCGTTAACAAGTTATAACAGTGCAGTAAATGACCCCATACAAGAGTGCTAGGCCAAAGACAGATAAAATGCAAGTTTTGAGAAAAAAACGATTTTAAAAATAAGTGCAAACAGGAAATTCAGTAAACAGCTTTAGGTTGTGCTCTAAATACAGTTACTAATGCAGAAATCAAGTTTAACAAGCCAGAAAATGCTCAAAATATGCAGCTATGCAGAAAAACTTAGCAAATAAACAGAGGAAAAATACTTAAAATCTCAAAAGTGGCTCCTTTCTTCTCTCAAGCGTTTTCTCCTCTTGGTGGGTGCTTCACCAACTGCCTATAGACATCAAAGATGTAGAAACCATTTAAAGCTTCAAAAGATACACTTAAAGAGCATCTCTTTATTGAATCTATCTTCATAGGTTCTCAGCAGGGCAACCAGCCCTCTCTCTCTACTAATGCCATCATTAAATTTGTGGGTGACACCATATTGGCTGGACTTTCTGGAGGAGATGAGACAGCATGTAGAGATGAAGTTCAAAAGCTGGCTGCATTGTGTACTGAGAACAACTTTGCCCTGAACTCTGCCAAAACAAAAGAATTCATAAAAGATTTCCGGAGGCACAACACAGATCACAAAAGAGTTCCTGCCTTCAAGTTTCTAGGTGTACTTGTGGCAGAAGCTCTCTCTTGGTCCATAAACACCACTGAGGCAGTTAAGAAGGCACAGCAGAGGCTCCATTTCCTGAGGATCAAACTGCAGGAG
Organism: Protopterus annectens; assembly: GCF_019279795.1. Lineage (NCBI taxonomy): Eukaryota > Metazoa > Chordata > Ceratodontiformes > Protopteridae > Protopterus > Protopterus annectens. The sequence goes on along the minus strand of NC_056747.1, from coordinate 624,841,956 downwards.
AAACTATTGGTGTCTTTTTGCTACTGTTTTATTGAAAGTGTGTTGACATGCTGCATTTCCACATGGTATGCCAACAGCTCGGCAGTAGACAGGAAGGCCCTTCAAAGGATCATTAACTCTTGCTTAGAAAATCATTGGCTGCTCACTGCCCTCTTTGGAGGAACTCTTCAGCTATCGCTGTCTCAGCAGGGCATCCAGCATCTTGAAAGACCATTCTCACCCTGGACATCACCTGTTTGAGCTGCTCCTTCTGGCAGACAGTTCAGGTCCATTTCAACTTGGACAAACAAACTTAAGAATGGTTTCTATCTTAGAGCCATATGTGAACTCAACAATGCTAAATAGTCTTATTCTGTACATATAGTAGCCTTTTGCATATATATAAGGTATATATTTACATTCCTGTGCACCTTACTTTATTCCTTTCATGTGCAATACACCCAAATGCAATAACTTGTTTACTGCATTGTATTTCATTATATTGTATTGTATTCTCTTATTTATTCATGTTCATTACATGTGAATGCACCTTAGTACTTGTGCAATGACAAAAAACTCCAGCTTTACTCTGTCACATATCGCCTACTCAGAGGCGATCTCTGCCTAACATACAAAGCTATGTCAAACCCAGAGCTGTTGGACATGCTGCACATAAAGAAATCCCAATCCCTCCGAGCTATACGCTCTAGGCACCTAAACCTTGTCACCACAATAAACAGAACATGCTGGAGGGATAGATTCCTATCTCAGAGACTTCCCATACTCTGGAACAAACTACCTATCTATGTCAAACAAAACTCCTCATTAGCACTCTTCAAGAAAAATGTTGATGATTGGATGGGAGATAGGAAATTCACCCAGGGGATCACTTCTGTGGCTCTGCTTGACAGGGGCACAGGAAAATAATTTTCTTGGGTGGCAAAAGCCAGGGTACCATTTGGCTAGGCGTATAAAGGCTCTAGGGCCAATAGCCTAGTACCTACCTATGAACCTATATCTTATCTTATCTAAAGCACTCAATAAAGTTGTGTTTGGACTGCCTGTGGGTCATGGTAGTGTTTTTGTGACTTGTGATTTCTACACCTGACGTCTGTGTTTAGATTTTCTTGGTTTGAGTTCAGTAGAATTTATTTAAACATCACAAATGCAGCGTATTACCTAAACAGCACAGTATGAGGTACAGCAAACATTTCAAATTATGGACCAATTTTTTTTTTGACTGCCATGCTGTAGTTTGCTAAAAAAATTCCATATGCTTTTAAGTGTCTCATAGGGCCACTTTTCCTCTTAGTGCTCTAATTTACAAGGTGAAAAAACATGGTAACCGTCCACCTTTTAAGAGTGGCACTGCCATTACAAAACAACGTTTATGTACTCAGAAGTATCCATCACAGCAATTTCTTACTCAGAAGTACCAAACACAGCAATTTCTGTCTGGTACTCCCTCCATTTAAAACTGCTTTAGGTGAGCGACTCTTTCTATACTGGGATCTGCCATCTGGAATCAACTGCCTATAGACATCAAAAATGTAGAAACCATTTAAAGCTTCAAAAGATACACTTAAAGAGCATCTCTTTATTGAATCGATCTGCAACTGCTACCATGACAATGATTAGATAATTTACCATTCCATATAATGAATAACAGAATACTTTTCTCAGCCTCTTAATGTGTCATCTTATAAGCAAACATTTCACATGCAATGGACCGAAGGAAGGTTGGTATATTGTGTGTGCAAGAGACCAGATGGAAGGGGAGCAAGGCTAGATGTATCGGAGGTGGTTTCAAATTGTTTTATCATGGTGTGGATGGGAGGAGAGATGGCGTAGGCATTATCCTGAAGGAACAGTATGCTAAGAGTGTTTTCGAGGTGAAAAGAGTGTCAGATAGAGTGATGTTTATGAAGGTGGAAATTGATGGTGTAATGATGAATGTTGTTAGTGCATATGCTCCACAAGTTGGGTGTGCGATGGATGAGAAAGAAAAATTTTGGAGTGAGTTGGATGAAGTGGTGATGACTGTATCCAAGGGTGAGACACTGGTGATTGGAGCAGATTTCAACGGACATGTTGGTGAAGGGAACAGAGGGGATGAGGAAGTGATGGGTAGGTATGGTGTTAAGCAAAGGGATGCAGAAGGTCAGATGGTTGTGAATTTTGCGAAAAGGATGGACATGGCTGTGATGAATATGTATTTTAAAAAGAGAGAGGAGCATAGGGGGACATACAAGAGTGGAGGAAGATGCACACAGGTGGATTATATCTTATGTAGAAGGGCCAGTCTGTAGGAGATTGGAGACTGTAAAGTGGTGGCAGGGGAAAGTTTAGTTAGGCAGCATAAGATGGTGGTTTGTAGGATGACATTGGTGATCAAGAAGAGGAGGATGAGTGTGAGGGCAGCACCAAGGATCAAATGGTGGAAATTGAAAAAGGGTAACCGTGAGGTGATGTTCAGGAAAGAGTTAAGACAGGCACTGGGTGGCAGTGGAGAGTTACCGAATAGCTGCGTAACTACAGCAGAGCTAGTAAGAGAGATAGCTAGAAAGGTGCTTGTTGTGACATCCGGAAAGAGGAAGGAGGACAAGGAGACCTGGTGGTGGAATGAAGAAGTACAGGAGAGTATACAGAGAAAAAGGTTGGAGAAGAAGAAGTGGGATTGTCAAACAGATGAAGAAAATAGACAAGAGTATAAGGAGATGAGGTGCATGGCAAAGAGAGAGGTGGAGATGAGGTGCATGGCAAAGAGAGAGGTGGTGGAGGCTAAGCTTAAGGCGTATGAAGAGATGTATAAAAGGTTGGACACTGAGAAGGGAGAAAAGGACCTGTACCGATTGGCTAGACAGAGGGACTGAGCTAGTAAAGATGTGCAGAAGGTAAGGGTGATAAAGGATAATGAGGGAAACGTACTCACAAGTGAGGAGAGTGTGTTGTGCAGATGGAAAGAGTACTTTAAGGGGTTGATGAATGAAGAGAATGAGAGGGAGAGAAGGTTGGATGATGTGCGGATAGTGAATCATGAAGTGCAGTGGATTAGCAAGGAGGAAGTAAGGATAGCTATGAAGAAGATGAAGAACAGAAAGGCTGTTGGTCCAGATGACATACCTGTGGAAGCATGGAGGTGTTTAGGTGAAATGACAGTGGAGTTTTTAACTAGACTGTTTAATGAAATCTTGGAAAGTGAGAGGATGCTTGAGGAATGGAGAAAAAGTGTTTTGGTACCGATTTTTAAGAATAAGGGTGATGGGCAGAGCTGTAGTAACTACAAAGGGATTAAACTGATCAGTCACAGCATGAAGTTATGGGAAAGAGTAGTGGAAGCTAGGTGAAGAAGGGAGGTGATGATTAGTGATCAGCAGTATGGTTTCTTACCAAGAAAGAGCACTACAGATGCGATGTTTGCTCTGAGAGCATTGATGGAGAAGTACAGAGAAGGTCAGAAGGAGTTGAATTGTGTCTTTGTGGATTTAGAGAAAGCATATGACAGGGTGCCTAGAGAGGAGTATTGTATGTGGAAGTCGGGAGTGTCAGAGAAGTATGTAAGACTGGTACAGGATATGTACGAGGGTAGTGTGACAATGGTGAGGTCTGCGGTGGGAGTGACGGATGCATTTAAGGTGAGGTGGGATTACATCAAGCATCAGCTCTGAGCCCTTTCTTATTTGCAATGGTGATGGACAACTTGACAGACGAGATCAGACAGGAGTCCCCGTGGACTATGATGTTTGCAGATAACATTGTGATCTGTAGTGAGAGTAGGGAACAAGTGGAGGAGACCCTGGAGAGGTGGAGATATGCTCTAGAGAGAAGAGGAATGAAGGTCATCAGGATTAAGACAGAATATATGTGTGTGAATGAGAGAGAGGATAGAGGAATGGTGAGGATGCAGGGAGTAGAGGTGGTGAAGGTGGATGAGCTTAAGTACTTGGGATCAACAGTTCAGAGTAATGGTGAGTGTGGAAGAGAGGTGAAGAAGAGAGTACAGGCAGGATGGAGTGGGTGGAGAAGAGTGTCAGGAGTGATTTGTGACAGATGAGTACTAGTAAGAGTGAAAGGGAAGGCCTACAAGAGGGTAGTGAGACCAGCTATGTTATATGGGTTGGAGACAGTGGCATTGACAAAAAGGCAAGAGTCAGAGCTTGATGTGGCAAAGTTGAAGATGTTAAGATTTGCACTGGGTGTGACGAGGATGGACAGGATTAGGAATAAGTATATTAGTGGGGTCAGCTCAGGTTGGAAGGTTTGGAGACAAAGCCAGAGAGGCAAGATTACATTGGTTTGGACATGTGCTGTGGAGGGATGCAGAGTATATTGGGAAAAATATGCTAAGGATGAAGCTGCCAGGTAACAGGAAAAGAGGGAGGCCTAAGATAAGGTTTATGGATGTGGTGAGAGAGGACATGCAGGTGGATGGTGTGACAGAACAAGATGCAGAGGACAGGAAGAAATGGAAACAGTTGATCTGCTGTGGCGACTCCTAACGGGAGCAGCCGAAAGAAGGTTCATAGGTTGGTACTAGGCTATCAGCCCTAGGGCCTATACAAGCCTAGCCATAACAATTCCCTGGCTATTTCTTCCCACATTATTTACTTTCCTGGACCCCTGTCTAGCAGGGCGACTGACGTGATCCCTGGGGTGAATTTCATTTCTCCCATCCAATCATCAAGGTTCCTCTTGAAGAGGTCCAAAGAGGCACTCTGCTTGACATGTATGGGCAATCTATTCCAGAGTCTGGGGAGTCTCTGGGTCAGAAACCTATCCCTCCAGCATTTTGTTTATTGTGATGACAAGGTTTAGATCCCTGGAGCGTGTAGCTCTGAGGGATTGGGATTTCTTTAAGTGTAGCATGTCCAACAGCTCTGGGTTTCACATGGCCTTGTATGTTAAGCAGAGATCGCCTCTGAGTAGACGATATGCGACAGAGTATAGCTGGAGTTTTTTAAGGCGGTCAGCGTAGGGCATCTGCTTTAGGCCTGTGATTCTTTTAGTGAGGTATATCTGAGGCCTTTCCAGTTGTTGCAGATGTCTTGAGAGGTACATACCAAATGGGGCGTTGTATCCTATAATGGGTCTAATGAGGGATGAGTACAGTGGGACAATGACCTCCTTTTTTCTGGATGAAAAGCCCTTCGTGATGAGGTGTGCCACATAGAAGGATTTCCTGACTGTTGTGGCGATGTGGTTATCGAAGGTGAGACCACTGTCCACCTGTGTCCCCAAGTCTCTTATCACACTTTCTGTGTTTAGTGTACTGCCACCTATATGGTAATTCATGGATAAATGTTTTTTCCCAAAGGGGATAACAATACATTTCTTGGCAATGAGCTTGAGCCCATGGCTCTGGCACCAAGCATCTGTTTCTGTAAGGCCCTTTTGTAGAGTATCCACATCATTTGGGGATTCAGTAATGGCTCCCAGTTTGCAGTCATCTGCAAACTTTGTTAGCCCGAGTCCCTTAGTGTTGACCTGTACTTCAGAGAAGTAGATGCCAAACAGGAGCGAAGAAGAAGATAGGTGTTTATGTACTGTAGGTATGATTGCACTATATTTTATACATATATTTAGTTGTGCTTTGATATATATTTCTTCTCAATGCATTCTTGACTGGATATTTTAAACTTACCTGTTTGCATTCAGTGTTACCATTATATACTGAATTTGGTCATGTGCTTATTTTGTACATAATATTTTTGACTGAAAAGACCGTGATATTATTTCTGCTCTTTGATCTTGAGTCATGGCTGAAAAGGTTCAGTAAAGCTGTCCACTTACCATGTGAGCAAGTAGTAAATTAATAATTAATGAAATAGTAATACTGAGAGTATCTTTGCAGCACAGATGTCAGTGGTTTTATTCAGACTTTTTCTTATTTCCAAAAAAAGACAATACCTTAAGACTTTTGGTGCTAGAGCTTTCATTTCTAAGCACTTTTTTGAAATACACATCTTATAAGAGTTGATGTGTTGTCCTATCTCGCCTTTATTCTTACTAGGATGGGTTCGGATGTGCTCTTTAGATCCGACTCTGCCTTGTATACAAGCTTGAGGTCTTCCACTAGCTCGTGGCTAAACCCCATCCCAGCATGCACTAAGAAAGCTCTCTAGATCTTGTTTGCGCCTAAACAAGACTGGGTGCGCGTACTACTGGCTCTGGCTAAGTATATTTTTGATTATTATCACTATTGTTGGAAATTGCTTGTTCTTAATAATTATTAATCTAGACAACTAGTTTGGTGCTAGTTTATTTCCGCTTTGTCCAGCCTATTTTTCTGCTGCTGGCCATCATCTCCTGCCTACCTAGGCCTTATTGTTTCTATCCCGGCATCCACCTTAACACTCTTAGTAGCCCGTTTTAGTTAGAGGGCTCATCTTACTTTGTTTTTTTCTCTATTTTAAAAATTGTTTAAAGACACTTCGCTTAAATTAGAGAACTGTTTTGCCCTTAGCCTGTTTAAGTTAGTGGGCTTCCCCTTTTCTTCAGTTTCTGGCATAGCCCGTTTAAGTTAGAGAGCTGTGCCCTCCTTTTTTCCTCTTTTTGCAATTATAGTTGATTCTTTAACTATTGTTGTGGTTGCTGTTGTTGTTGTCAAAATAAAAAAAACAACTGATCTAGCCTTTTTTGTGTTACTCTCCCTTGTTCAGGATGTCTTCTAAAGATTTGAAACCCTCTGGTTTCAGAAAATGTGGACAGAAAATGTCCATAACTGATAGACACACTATTTATGTCTGTTACCTAGGAGCTATCCATCTCCAGGAGTCTTCTTCCATTTGTCATTCCTTTAATCACAGGGCTGTCCTGGAGATGAAAAACAAATTGATAATTAGAGGACTCTTAAAACCCCCCTTCACAGAAGCAGTACAAGAAGGTCCGGGTTCATCAAAGTCTCCATCTTCAAGATCTGAAAAGTCTGGAATGAGATCTTCCTCTACCAGTGCTCCATCGGAGCCTTCCAAAAAGGTTACTAAAATTTTGACACTGGATCCTAAGACTGTTGTATTTGAAAAATCTATTGCTCCAGCACCATCAGTCTCGGTGCCGGTGGAATTCAAGTTATGGAGCCGATCCCCTGTCTTGGAGCCGTTCTCCCTTACACTAAGATCGCCTATACTCCAACCTTTCAAATCTCCATCCCCCTCCACTCAGTCTTCCAGGAGCCTATCCGACGATGACGTGGATTGAGTGGTCCAGGGGCTATTAAGGACACTGGTGCTGACCAAGCTGTTATGGGATCCAACCCCAAGGGCTTCGGATCCAACCACATCCTCCCCTTCTACTTCTCTTCCTTCTCAGTTCTGACCTCAGACTTCAGAGCCGGAATGTCCGGGCTGATATTGGTGGAACCACTGGACCTCAGACCTATTATGGGATGATCTGATCCGACCATTGCTCCAACGTCCTTGGCTCCATCAGAGCTTGAGGAGTCTAGGAGCCAGTGCTCTCCGATTGGGTCCGGGGAGGCGAGTCCGATCGAACAGTTGTCAGATCCAAACTGGTCTCTCAGAGCTTTGGCTCGGGTGAGCTCGGCTCCTACCTCAGCCTCTGAACTGTCATCCTTGATTCTAGGGCTTCCCTCAGCTTCTTCGGATCCAGGGATTTCCTCAGATCATGGTCAGGGGGGCTTTTGAGGTGATGAGGAGAGTGCTGTCTCCACAGGCAGTTCCGCTGTCATCTCCATGCGGTCTTCCCTCAAAGGCATCGGTGTCTGCCTCTATAACCTTGCATCCACAGAGATGCGGAGATCCTAGTCCTCAGGATGCCCCCCACTCTTCTGAAACCTCTCCAGAGTACCCCTCTGAAGAGGTCCCTCAGAAGAGGTTATGTAAGAGGAAGCATTTAGACTCCCCAGAGGAGTCCGTCACTTCTGATACAGACCTTGATGAAGCTGATGGGTCCCCACGGTTACCTCCTGATGATGTCTCCTTTGGAGACATCTTAGAAATACTTAGAGAGGTGACTGGAAGTCCACCAACCCTTCATCAGAGGAGTCCATGGACCTGAAGGCCTTTGGATCTCACCCTTCCTCCACTTTGGTGTCTCCACCTTTCGATGAACTTCTGGATTTAGTTTCTCAAAAGGTATGGGAGTCTCCAGATTCAGTGGAACTTGTTCCTCAGAGGCCAAATAAGTTCATCATGTCCCCTTCAGACAAAAACTTTTTAACTAAGGGAGTCATAGTAGATGCTATGATGGTGGTTGCAGCCACCAAGAAGGAACTCTCAGAGACATCTTCCGTTCATCCACCGAACAAGGAGTCTCATACAATGGACAGATATGGAAAGCATGTTTTTCTTCAGCTACTTTTGCTCTCAGATCGCTGAATTACCTGACCCACTTTACTTGATTACAGAGAGAGATCCCCTGAAGGAGTTAGGAGATGCTCTCCAATTTTCAGTAGCTGAAGGGATGTCAGAGAAAGTTTCCTGTCAGATCTCCACCTTAAATTCAGTTGTCAACTCCTCCATGAGACTGATTTCTTATGCAGAGGATGGAGCAAGTAGAGCAGCATGTTCAGTAATTTCCCTAAGGAGAAATTTTTGGATGCGCTTGTGTGACTTTGCAAAACCCTTTGTCTTCTTTTGTGAACGCCCTGTTCAGTGTCTCGTCTCTGTTTGGGCCCAAAGTCAAGGACACACTAACCAGGTGTGAACAAGAAGGAAAGACTCTCTCTGCCATAGGAGTTTGTTTTTCCTTATCTACTAGACCATATCCCAAAGGTCAGAAAGGAAGTGGAAAAATGTGGTTTCGAAAATCCCAGAGAGCTTTCCAGGATACATGTGGTGAGTCTTCCCCCAGGGGCAGAGGGGGAAGTAGTAATGGAAGATGCTGACAACATGGTAGAGGGGGTCTGCAGAATCAGGGTGACAGAGAATCTTTCTTTGGTAAGCCCTTTGAGCACTCCTGATGGGAGGGGCCCACCTGTCCATCTCTGAAGGCAGTTGGGGGATGCTTATCTTTGTACCCAGAAGCCTGGCTATGAATGACAAAAGATAAGTGGGTACAAAGCATTATATCCAGAGGTTACTCCATACCCTTTTCCTTCCCTATCCCAAACATGAAAAAGTTCCCAGATGTTCCACCCAATCAAAGGGAACAGGCAATGCTAGATGTTCGAAAGTTGCTAGACAAAAGAGTCATCCAAACAGTCACCGCAGACCAAATAGAATGCGGAGGTTACTCAAGATTCTTTTTAGTTCCAAAGAAAACAGGGGACTGGAGACCATTTCTGGATCTCAGCAATCTAAACATATCTGTAAGAAAGTCCAAGTTCTGGATGGTAACACTGCAGTCAGTACTCCCTTTTCTGGGACAAGACGATTGGATGTGCTCGATAGACCTCCAGGATGCGTACTACCACATAAGAATGAACAGGCAATCCAGGAGACATCTCTGCTTTCTGCTGGGAGCCAGTCACTACCAGTTTTGAGCTCTGCCCTTTGGCCTCACCACAGCCCCCAGAGTGTTCACCAAATGTATGACAGTAGTCGCAGCTCACTTGAGGCACCTAGGATTCTGGGTGTTTCCATATTTAAATGACTGGCTCCTAACCGCCACCACCTCACATCTAGTAATAAAAGAGAGACACACCACCTTACAGCACTGCTTTCACCTAGTAATTGCAATAAACTACAAGAAGTCTGCCTTGCTGCCTTCTCAGCATGTCGTTTTTATAGGAGCAGAATTGGATACAAGTATGATGGCCAAACTTCCTCCATAAAGAGTGCAAGTTCTACAATGTCAAGTTTTAAATCTTCTTGCAAAGAAAAAAGCACAAGCAAGGACAGTCCTAAAGGTTCTGGGGACCATGACAGCAGCAATAACATTGATCCCATTAGCACATCTGCACATGAGAATTGTCCAGTGGCTACTGTCCATACAGTGGTTGATGCAGGAACTGCCTATGTCGCACAAAATATTGATAACAGAATCTTACAAAAAATACCTTCGTTGGTGGCTGTACTCCACTCATGTGATGCTAGGTTGACCATCTGTACTTCCCCAACCATTAGCCACAGTGACTCGTTTTTATAGGAGCAGAATTGGATACAAGTATGATGGCCAAACTTCCTCCATAAAGAGTGCAAGTTCTACAATGTCAAGTTTTAAATCTTCTTGCAAAGAAAAAAGCACAAGCAAGGACAGTCCTAAAGGTTCTGGGGACCATGACAGCAGCAATAACATTGATCCCATTAGCACATCTGCACATGAGAATTGTCCAGTGGCTACTGTCCATACAGTGGTTGATGCAGGAACTGCCTATGTCGCACAAAATATTGATAACAGAATCTTACAAAAAATACCTTCGTTGGTGGCTGTACTCCACTCATGTGATGCTAGGTTGACCATCTGTACTTCCCCAACCATTAGCCACAGTGACCATGGACTCCTCTCAGATAAGGTGGGGGGGGGGGGGCATTATCTGGGAAAGACAGTCCAAGACACTTGGCAGGATCATGAGGCCTATTTGCACAACAGTGGCCTAGAGATGACAGCAGTGCTTCTGATGTTGCAAGCATTCCAGGACACTCTTCTGCTGGGAACTATTGCAATACAGACAGACAACATGTCAGTTGTATGGTACATAAGCAAGCAAGGAGGAACCAGATCTTTACCTCGTTTGTCAAGAGGCCCTGAGAGTATGGCAGTGGATGACCTCCTCCCAGTACTTTCTGATAGCAACACACATCGTGGGGAAATCCAGCGTGATAGCAGACAGACTCAGCAGAGCAATTCTGATGCCTCATGAGTGGTCCCTGCAACAGGAAGTAGCGTAAAAGATTTTCCGCAAATGGGATCAGCCTTGCTGTAACCTTTTTGCAACATCCATGAATGCCAAATTCAGCTGCTACTTTGCCCTTATCCCCCCGCTGGGGGAGGCACCATCAGATGCACTTGTTCACAATTGGTCCCCCGGTCTCCTCTACACTTTTCCTCCCTTCCCATTAATACCCAAAGTTCTGCAGAAAGCCAGTTGCTTGGGAAAGGACTTGATACTCATCACCCCATATTGGCCTCATCAAATCTGATTCTCCTTCCTGTGGCTTCATCTTCGGGAGGAGCCTTGGATTCTGGACCCAGTTCCAGACCTTCTGACTTGTGCATCAGGAACGCTCCCTCCTTCCCTTCAGACTCCCAAATTGATGGCTTGGCTGCTCTGATTTCAATCATAGCCAGGTTTCCTAACCTCTCCATCAGTTAACCACATCCTAATATCTTATCATAAGGCTTGAACGAGAAAGATATATTGAAGCAAATGGAAAAGACTCTCATTATGGTCTTCTCATAATCATATTGACCCATTTTCTCCCCCAGTAAATTCCATACTAGAATTCCTGGCAAAACAATTCAATGAAGGCACAGCCGCAGCTACCATTAGAGTTCATCTAGCAGCGATATCCAATTTCCAGTTAGGTGAATCAGGCCTCAATATTACAGACTATGCAAATCCTTTCTTAAATGTACCTTATTAAGACCACCTATCAAAGACCCTCCAGCACCATGGGACTTAAATTTTGCCTTATCCCGTTTAATTTTTCCCCCCTGTTCGAGCCAGCATCATTTTGCGAACTCAAATTCTTGACATGGAAAACTATTCTTTTGATAGCAATTGCCTCTGCTAGAAGAGTGTCAGAGCTGCAAGCCTTGTCAATAAAGCCCCCTGCTTGCTGTCCATTGAGACAGGGTCTCCTTATGAATAAACCCTTCCTTTTTGCCAAAAGTATGTTCAGAATCAAATTTGAACCAATCCATAGAGCTGCCTGTCTTTTACCAAATTGTCAGAATAAGGCAGAATACATGCTACACAAAATGGATGTGCATAGACAATTACATTTTTACTTGCACTAGGGTAAAGACTTCAGAAAATCTGACCAACTATTTATATCTTGTTCAGATTCAAAGAAAGGTACTCCAGTCTGTAAAGTAACACTTTCAAAATGGCTTTCAGATTGCATAACCTTTGTCTATAAGTCTCAAAACAGAGATCTTCCCCATAGAGTTAAAGCCCACTCTACAAGAACCATTGCAACCTCTTCCGCTTTTCTGGCTAGACTACCAATTGATACCATTTGTGCTGCGGCAAGATGGGCAAGGCCACATACCTTTATCACTCATTACAAAGTTGATTTGGACTCCAGGAACAAGGCGAGATAGGACAACAACACATAAAGAAGTTATGTACTCACCATAATGTTCCATATGTGTTGTCCATCTTTGCCTTCATTCTTACATCCCACCCTCCTTCCCCCAGCCTTTTTACTCCTGGAAGACTGAGTTAGTGCAATTGGATATCGTTATTCTCTGACCTTTTTTATTACTCTCTAATTTATTAAACTGCCTTTATTTTTTATTCTCTTATTATAACTGCAAACAAGATCTGGGGTGCTTTCCTAGTGCATGCTGGGATAGGGTTTAGCCACGAGCTAGTGGAAGACCTCAAGCTTGTATATAAGGCCAAGTCAGATCCTAGGATTGGATCTGAACCTATCCTAGTAAGAATGAAGGCGAAGATGGACAACACACATGGAACATTATGGTGAGTACATAACTTCTTTTTCTTCCTTACATAGATCAGAATTCGTACATATTAACTCTGCATATAGAAGATACTTGCCTCATATCCCAATCACACCCACTCACAGAAACATCTCCATTTTTCATCTGTGCCATCTGGGTTATCCACAGCTCCCAAAGTGTTTTCCAAATGTTTCAGCCCCAGTTTTTTTACACTAGGGAAAGCCAAACTTTATTAATCAGTATATGGGTGGCAATATAACTGTTGAGTCACCACATACAACAAGACATTTCACTCTTCCAATCCTGGGTAATAACAATAAATTCCAAATAGTCTGCTGTGGCTCTATCAGTGCCAGCCTTTTTTTGAGAGACATTCATTCCCTTACTTCTGATGATAATCTTGCCTACAAAGGAAAGCAATTGAGATTCAGACAATACTTACAAGCTTTACTGTCCCTGATCAACAGCAGCAAATTATAGCAATGTAGTTTCTGAGAGTTTTGTGGTTCATATCTTCTTGTATCCTTCTAGTACCTTATGCCAAGCTCCATAACAGGCAAAAAGTGGAATCTCAGAAGTCTGCGGAAGCTAGCCAAAGACTTTCTAGAGGTGTAGTTTCCATTTTATCAATACATAAAAATGAATTCCTGTGTCTGGCAGTTGTAATAAACATGTTGGAATGGCACATTTCCTGCATTGGAGATTTATTGCCTAACAATAGATTGTTCAGGTAATGCATATGGCGCCAGTCTGTTTCAAAAGCTTTGCAGTACAGGCAAATTGACTCGAGAAGAAGTCTCTTTATATAATCTTAGAAGAACTAAAAGCAGAAGATGGAGCTGTAATATTGTTTCAGGATAACTTTCAGCCTGGACATTTACACATCAGCAGAGACGGTTCTGCAATGGAATTGTACATAAAGTGAAATCAGATTTTCTTGCCTTCCGAGGAGACTGTCAAAATTTGAGAGACATTTTTGCATTTCATCCTTCATTTTTCAGCAGTACGTGATCCAGATCTGCAGAATCAGTTGACAGATTATTTCAACAGGTAAGTAACATTAGCTCATGGAGAAAACTAGATCCATGCATCTTGTAATAGATTTGCACATGTATGGGGATCCAGTCACTGCATACCACTCTGGATTAGTTGGAGAACTACTTGGGATTCTAAGTATTAGAAGTGCTATTACAGGAATCCTTCCAAAGAGGGATAGTCTAGTTATGTGAAGTCACCATAACAGTAAATCTTTAAAGAAGACCTTAGTTTGGATGCGGGTAAGGTTTTCTACAAACATTATCACTTATATACATAATGTTGTGCTTACTCCTTTGTATCTGTTATTATTTGGTTACGATGAATTCACTAAAATTATTATTAGAAGAATTGATGACCACATCAGTCAGCACTTTTATATTGGGCTTTATGGTGTCAGGTGTTGCTATGCCAAACGTGAAAGTGACAATGTCTTATGCAGGCGGATTTTTGAGTATTGAAAAATTAGTCAGGATGGATCACAACTAGCAGTAAATAAAAACTAACATGATGTAAATGTTAGTGCTCTGCATACTAACCACTGCTGCAGTAGCCTTAGCTGTATGGGGTTATATCCTCTCAAGGATATAATAGCCAGACAGCTTCCAAAGCTTCAGGGCACTATCCACTTGCTCAAACTGTCAAGCAGCTTGAACGGAGCAGACTAAAAGGCAAGTTCGTGTGCAAAGCCCTTCAGAGCTTTACTGTCTACAAAGAGTATGCTCCTTTGAGGCTTTTGAGGATCGACAGTTAGCTTTTACTTTTCTTTGTATAGTAAGTTACCTTTAAGGGAAAATAAACTTCCATTTCCTTAATGTTTTATTGCTTTTCTCTTCAGGAGAGTTATTTTAAAGTTAGGAGTATTGCTGTGTAACAGACTGTCTCAAGACAATAATGTTTTTTTTTAACAGAAAACTTGTTTCTTTCTGTCAGTTTAAAAGTAGTGCAAACTAATTGAAAAGATATTTTCTGTGGAGAAATGTTTGTTTTTCAGTTTTGGGGCTGCCATGGTGTTTTAAGTGCTTTTTACTGTGTTTTTCTGTCTAAAATGTGATTTTTGTGGACTGCTAGTTTTACCTGCATTTGCTACTTGCTTTGCCTCGGAAAGAGGCACCATTTTCGGCTTGACCATGGAACAGCCTACTGGTCACACGGTTGGTCTTTCTTCCAGCCATAAAAAGAAAAAATTAAGGAAACAGCCTTTGCCACCGCAGCATTCTAACAGTTTGCATCAGCCACAGGAGGGTGACTCTGTATTGGCCATTTGTTGCACCTCAGATCACTCATCTTTTACCATGGATCCCTCTGGTGTAGCAACTACAGCCACTGTGAACCAAGGTTAGCAACATCCTCTGCGGTTGTTGGTGTCCCCTCAGTGGGCAAGGGAGAGCCACTCTTGTCAGTCCTGGAGGAAGAAACAGGAGAGGTTTCCTTAATGCATCAAAATGCTGTGCCTATCCATGGAGAAGCAACTGCTGCCATTAATAATATTGTTGGACCCATTTTTTTCTGTCAAAAAGAAACCAAAAACCAAGCATGTATCTACTCCTCCTCAAATTTCTGTGGATAGGAGTAGTTTACTGGGACTGGCTCATGCTATTGATCCTTCTTGTAAAGCAGTTTCTGGTAAAATATTTCTCTTCCATAAGAGATTCAAGTTTCTGAATCTGAACAGGAGAATGCAGGGATGGATTCAGACTCAGAGGAGCGCGCAGTTTCTGATTTTCCCTTTGGGGGGGGGGTTTCTCTCTCTCTCTCTCTGTCTCGCATCTCTCTCTCAGACTATTGCTAGAGTGTCCCAGTGTTTTCAGTGTCAGAGAACACAGATTTTCTCAGTCCCTCAGAAAATGCTATGAGCTGTTACATAAAGATTTTTCAGAACATACACACATCCCTTCTGCCTTGTCTGCTTTAGAGGATTGTGTGTCTTACTGCCTGCAATTTTCCTGATAGCCAGCTGTCCCTAAAAAGGCAGACAGGATATATGAAGTTCCTCAGTCTTTTAAATTTGTATACATTATTCCCACACCTGACCCAGCAGCTATAGCTTTAGTTGATTCCACTGCTACTAAGCATATACTTAGTTCCAATCGTACCCTTTCTAATAAGGATGGGCAAATATTGATATATTGGGGGGGGGTGTATTCTGTAAATTTGATTTTTAGAATTTTGAATTGTCAGGCTCATATGTTAAAGTTTGTTCTGACAAGTTGTGAAAGCATGAAAATGTATTATCTACAGTTGTTCTTGTCAGGAAAACTTCACTTTAAATAGCATAGTATCTGATATCATTTTCATTTGTTCCTCAATGTATGCTGTTGGGTCTGAATCAGCCATCTTCTTAGATTCTAGGATCTGACTCTCGAGCTCATTGCAGCAATATCCCAGATCTCGTTTGCCGCTTTTCAGGTTTAGATGGGAGTACTGAAAAATTATATACACTGCCTTCTGTTGGTTTCTTGCTGTTACTTGCATTTACATGCATGCATACCACAGTAAATTTAACTATTTATTGCGACCAACTAGTCTTATTACTGTATTGTACTAAATACATTAAATACACTGACACAACAGCTTCAGTTAATACGCATTTACTATTACATTTTCCTTTCGGATCTACAAGCATGCAACACAGATGCTTTCAGCTCTCTATGGCAAATTCCCAAAGCTTGTTTATACATACTCATATTTATATCAAAAAGTCTGATATTTTTTCTCAGTCTGATGTAGTACAATCTTACTTTGTATAACACTTTTCTTTGTTCTTTTAATTTATGACTTGTCCTTGATTCTTTCAAGTTCGGTGGTCCAAGGAAACTCGGTTATCTGAAATGTGGTGTTCCAACTTTATCTTGCTTGATGTTACAGCTCTTTACTTCGTTGATGTTCTTCCAGCTGCCATCTGCGCAGTTATTTTTACAGACTTTGTTTCTCATTATACAATCACTCCCTATTACTGTTCGAAAACGTGCACGCTGATTGGCTCCACAATATACCAATGGAAAAAAGGTCTGGACTTTTTTCCGTTAGTATAAAGTGCCCTGGACCTTTTTCCATTAGTATAAAGTGCCCTAAAACCTTTTTTTTTTTTTTTTTACAACTAAAAAAAAAAAAAAAGAGAGATAGAGAGAGAACGGAGCAACAGAGACTTCTTTTCTCTGTTGCTTCTGTTTCAAAGTAGTGATGTACTCGGTATGCAAGTCCCACATACATAAGCAGTACATCAAAACGGAGAAGCAGTATACCACAACCGGCGGAAGAACAGTAATCTGCCGTTATGCGAAGACATTATTTAAGAAAAGTAAATATTTTTTTTCTTAAATAATGTCATTGTATAATAGCAATAACCGACTCTGTGGTTGTGGTATATTGAAGATTTACCCACGGTTGTCTTTGTATAATCACTCAGGCTTTGCCCTCCTGATTAAACCAGGATTAAGGGTAATCCAGGGTTGTGGAGACAAAAGCGCTCAATTTAAGCTGTATGGGATCTACGTTTACTTGTTTACTTGTTTAATTTCTGGACAATAAAACTATATTTTACTTTACGTTTGCCTGCCTGCCAACCTTGGATTATTGGACAGCCTTTATTACACCGGATTCAGTTTTATTTGTTCGGTGATCGACTTTTTTGCAGTGTGGTAACTTTGCTTGTTGTTTACGAAATTGTTCCAGTATTTCTGACAAGCTGACTGGATTCAAAAAGTGCACTTCCTATGGGCGCAAGATTCCCAACTTTGATGTCCACAGGGAGTTTGCTTACTGTTTGGGGCCAGCACATTTGGACAGTTCTTGTCTTGTATGTGTGGCTTTTAATGCTAGAGCTCTTAGTGACAGGTGTAATGAGTTGATTTTGAAAGGTCTCCTTCCAGCTTCAGCATCTTCTGCTGCTACTTCTCCATCAGGGGCTCAAACCCCCTCTCAAAAGTCTAAGGTGCCCAGGGAGCATCATAAACACTCTGATGCTTGGTCTTCTTACTCCATGCTTCCTCTGGAGCTGCCTAACAAAGTGGCTAAGCCCTCAGATCACCACCATCAGTGTCATTTCCTCGTCTTTGAGCACCAAGGTTTTCCATGGAGCCGATATCACCAAGGTTAAGGTTTCCATTTTTACAAAAGACACCAAAAAAGTATCTAGATCACCTTCCACCTCTTCATCTGTTAGGTCATCCCAAAGTCTCTGTAAAGCAGAGGTGGATAGGATGATGAGAAAGTTCCTCAGGACACATATTCAGATGGGGGTCTTGCACCATTTCCTATTGGATCCAAAAGCCTAAAGCTTTCCTTTCAACCTGTTGTCTCTCCTTCTCTGATCTGGCCTTCAGTTTCAGAGTCATTGGATCTGAGGGTCCCTACAGTCGAGCTGTCAGATCCAGAGTTTCTTGTTTCTTCCACTCTGATAATGTCACTGATCCAATTGGCTTTTACCTTCTCGGAGCGAGATCATTCTCAGGGCCAGATCCGAGAGGCAGATGTCAACTCCAAAACTTTCAGAGTCATCGCTTCCCCTCAGCGCTTTGGTGCTTGACAACTCAGCTCTGACTCCTCCATTGAATAGGAGGGTTGGGGAGGGCACAGGATTGTCTGCTGTGAGTGCTTCATCTCCAGTAATTTTTTCCTTGGTGTCTCCTGGTTCTTCTGCCTTCGAAGTGGTGGAGAAGGTTTTCTTTCATCTGAGAGTAGCCTTGACTCTTACACCATCGGATTCATCCCTTGCCCCCCCCTCCAAATTCTGTGCATAAGTCTGCTCATCCTACCACTCATGGACATTTAGCCTGAATGAACTTCCATCCAGTTCTCACCCAGGAGCTCTTCTGCCTCTTTTGCTACCTCACCTGAGTATCCTACTGTGGAGGTCCCTCGGAAGAGGATGTGCAAGAGGAGGCACTTAGATTCCCTGCAGTAATCTCTTACAGAAGTTTATCTCTTTTAGAGACATTCTAGAAATCCTTTGCCAGAAAGATGGTTGGTCTTCCCAAACCCCTTCCCAGGAGGAGTCTGTGTTTTTTGGGGCCTACAGGCCTGGACCTTCTATGTCTTTGGTTACCCCCTCCCCCACACACACACACACACCCAGATGAGCTTATAGATCTTGTCTCCTGCAGGGCATGAAAGTTATCAGACTTCATGGAACCAATTCCCAAACACCCTGATAAAATTTTGAGTGCCCCCACTGTAGATGCCATGTTTTTTGTGGCAGCCACCAAAAAGGAGCTAGCTGATCAAAGCTCATCTGTCCCCCCCCCCCCACCACCAACAGAGAGTCTAGGGCTTTGGACAGGTTTGGGAAGTGAGTGTATGCATTAGCGACATTTGCCCTGTGTTCACTGAACCACCTGGCACATTTCATCAGATTGCAGAGGAACTTGATAAAGGAACTCTTTAATTCTGCCCCAGGGTCAATGTCTGCAAAGGAATAGAAGTCTTTTTCCTCAAGACTGGCCACCCTAAAATCCATTATAAATGTGTTCATAAAATTAATCTGGCATGCAGCTGAAGGTACATTAAGGGCAGTTGGTTCAGTCATAGCCATAATGAGACATGCCTGGATGTAATAGTGCAATTTTGTGGAACCTTTCAAGGCATCACTCATCAATGCTCCTTTTGATGGATCTTTCTTGGTTGGACCCACTGTGAATTAAACTCTTTCTTGCAGTGAGCAGGATGGAAAAAAACGTGTCTGTTGTCACAATCCGCTATTCTACCCCACAGAGACCTTTCTGTAGGAATCACTGTGGTGGGAAGAAGTTGTGGTTCTGGAAATCTCAAGGTCCATTTTAGGAATCACTCAGATTTTCCCCCAGAGGTAGGGGGGGTGTAGCTACAATAATAGATGTATCCCACATGACATAGGGGGTCCGCAGAATAAAGGATCTCGAGATTACTTCTCAGACAGGTCCTTTCAGTGCTCCTGAAAAGTTACCTGGTTGTCCCTCTCTGGAGGCAGTTGGGGAGGGGCTATTATCCTTGCACATAGACACCTGGATAGACATCACAAAAGATGCTTTGGTGCACAGGTTTATAGCCAGAGGTTCCTTCATTCCCTTTTCCCAGCCTCCCCTAAAGAAAAGAAAATATCTCCCCACTGTTCCATCCAATTCAGAGGGAGGTCACAGCCATTGAAAGTGAGAAGCTGCTAAACAAAAGAGCCATCCAAGAGTTCTTCATAGACCAAAGAGAATCTGGAATTTACTCAAGGTTCTTTTTAGGGCCAAAGAAAACAGGGGACCTGAGACCTATATTGGATCTCAGTTATCTAAATCAGTTTGTAAAGAATTCTAAATTCCAGATGGTCACTGTACAGTCCATTCTGCTTTTCCTGCAGAAGAATTACTGGATGTGCTCAGTAGATCTTCAAGATGCATACTATCACATCAAAATGAACAGGTGCTGTTGAAGGTATGTACGGTTCTGGTGGGAGCTAGTCATTATCAGCTCGGTGCCCTGCCCTTCGGTCACACCACAGCCCCCAGGGTGCTCACCTAATGCATGGCAGTGGTAGCAGTTCATCTGACTGCTCAGATTCAGAGTGTTTCCTTACTTAGACTGGCTTCTCAATACACAGACCAGGCATCTGCTCGTAAAAGCCAGAGACTATTTGCTCCATCTGGCTTACTCACTTGGAATCACAGTCAGTAAGGACAAATCACAGCTTCAGCCAGTCCAAGCCTTGGAGTTCATAGGGGCTGGGTCAAACACTGTTATTCTTTAGCTCTTCTG
This sequence comes from Protopterus annectens, assembly GCF_019279795.1. Classification (NCBI taxonomy): domain Eukaryota; kingdom Metazoa; phylum Chordata; order Ceratodontiformes; family Protopteridae; genus Protopterus; species Protopterus annectens. The sequence continues at coordinate 624,821,691 of NC_056747.1, read as the reverse complement.
TCTCTAAACAGAGTTCTTACACTAAAGAGACATGTCAGACAATTTTTTTCTTCCTTCTCCTTCAGCAAAACTGGTCCTCAGAGATCTAGGGTCAATGGCTGTTGCGATTACTTTAATTCCCACTGCTTATCTTCACATGAGAAGTCTACAATGGACCCTAGCAGTGCAATAGTCCTTTCATCAATACCCTTTAAGACATCCAGTAAACTTTCCCAGGCTTGCAGAAAGTATCTTCTTTGATGGATTCAGTCTGAGGAGATTAGTCAAAGGTGTCTATTTATCCTTCCTCCCCCAAATGCCACATTGACTATGGATGCCTCTCAGTTGGGGTGGGAGGGTATTACTTAAGATGGACTGTTCAAAGCACATGGTCCCCACAAGACACAAATTGCATGTTAGTGTCCTAGAGATGAGAGCAGTGCTTCTAGCATTACAGACCTTTCAGAGCTTTCTTCCTCTAGGGACTGTTGTAATTTGATTGGACAACATATCAGTAGTCTGGTATATCAGCAAACAGGGGGGAGCCAAATCCTACCCACTTTGTTGAGAAGGAATGAGAGTATGGCAATGAGCGATAGCATCCAACTGCTTTCTTGTAGCGATACACATACCTGGGAAATCTAACATTCTAGCAGACAAACTCAGCAGGACTATCCTCATGCCTCATGAATGGTCTGACAATCAGTCGGTGACAGACATGATCGTCCACAGATGGGGTCAACCTTGCTCTGACTTATTTGCCTCTCCCCTAAACAACAGATGCAGCAGGTTCTTTGCCCTTATCGCACCTCAGTGACAGTCACCAAGAGATGCTCTCGCCCATTTTTGACCTTCCGGTGTCCTTTATGCTTATCTCCCTACCTCTTATCCCCAAGTTTCTTTAGAAAGTACTTTGGTTGAACAGCACAGTAATCCTCATTGCTCCTTTTTGGCTTTAACAGGTATGGTTTCCCTTCTTTTGATCTCAGCTAGTACATCCTGCTTGGACGCTGGACCCCAGTCCAGACCTATCTCATCTGTTAAGGCAGATTCGCCCGAACGTTGCAGGTCTCAGGTTGATTGCACAGTTTCTCCAATTCCAATGATGGCTAGACATTCCAGGCTTTCCTCTCTGGTTCAAAAAATACTAATCTCATCTTATAAATATTTAACTAGAAAGGTTTTAAAAGTAAAATGGAAACAGTTTTCCGTTTGGGCTCAACAGACAAAGTTGGATCCTTTTACCTCCCCACTTCTTTCTATTCTTGATTTCCCTTGCCTCTGTTTTTCAATGGGAGCAAGTTTTTCCACTATTAAAGTTCAGTTAGCAGCCATCTCCAACTATCACATTGAAGAGAATGCTTCTTCTTTAGTGTCATCTACATTATGTAAAGTCTTTCTAAAGGGTACATTTTTACTCAGACCTCCTATAAAGTACCCTACTTCACCTTGGGACCTCACTATGGTTTTGAAATCTTTAGTACACTCTCCTTTTGAACCATCAGCTAAAGCAGATCTCAAGTTTCTTTCATGAAAGACTGGCTTTCTGGTGGCTATATCTTCTGCAAGACGAGTACCTGAACTGCGTTCCATCTTCCAAACCACCATATTTGCTTTTCCACAAAGACAGAGTTACTCGATGCACAAACCCTTCATTTTTACCAAATGTTGCCTCTGAGAATAGCCTCAATCAAGTGATTAATTTGCCAGTGTTTTTCCCCAATTTTGAAAATAAAGGAGAATGCACCCTTCTATTGGATGTATTTAAACAGCTTCAGTTTTACCTTCACAGAACCAAAGAATTTAAGAAAACCGATCAGTTATTTTCCCTAAAAAACAGAATGAGGAAACTGGTTTCAAAAGTTACTCTGGCTAAATGGATAACAGATAATATTTCATATGTTTATTACATGAAAGGTATAACTTTACCAATGCAACCAAAGGCTCATTCCATCAGGTCAATGGCTACCTCTGCTGCTTTTTGGGATAGGGCTTCCATTGATGATATTTGTGCAGCTGCTGCATGGTCTAATACTGATACTTTTATTGCTCATTCCAAACTAGATATCTCCAAAAACAGAGCTGCCTTTGGTTCCACAGTTCTCTGGAACATCCTTCTGTGAGGGCTACCCAAGGTTACTGTAGTTTGGGACTCTGTCCCATACATTGAGGAACAAATGAAAACGACAACACTAGATAAAAAAGTTATGTACTCATCATAATGTTCCATCTGTGTTGTTCATTTTCATTCTTCCTCAGATTCCCTCCACCCTTCCTCTTGTCCATTTCTTTGGGATGAACCTAATGGAATTCTTGATAGGAACCATAGTTCTTGTTTTCCTGCTACTTTAGCCATTACTTTTCTGTCATAGCTTTGTTTCTGATGGTATTGCATATAGCAGCAAACTCGATGTAAGGTATTGCAGTAGTCAGGGTCATTATGGGTAAGGGAGGAGCTCGAGAGTCAAATCCTAAAATCTATAAGAATATGGATCCAAACTCATATCTTGAGGAGGAATGAAACCGAACAAGAGATAGAACGTTACATAACTTTTTTCGTGTGTGTGTGTGTGTGTGTGTGTGTGTGTGTGTGTGTGTGTGTGTGTGTGTGTGTGTGTGTGTGTGTTTTCCAGGGCTATGGCCACTGTTTTAGGAGGGATGCTTGGCTGCATTTGCAGGACACCGTAGATTATGTAAATAAAGAAATAATGATGTTCTCCCTTGGATACAGATTTAGTGTTTGGCCCCTCTAGTGCAGAGGCAATCAAAATGTATGATGAAAATTGCAGGCTGATTCAGCGAATATCTTAAGATTTTTCAGCCATCTTTTTCCAAGTTGTCCAAGGGATTTTCTTTTTTCTCATCCAGTTTAGGCGAACATTAGAATAAGCAGCCTCATTGGAATCCAGATAAACAGATGTTTAAGAAGAAATGGCAAGGAAGTTCTAAAAAGAAGTCTCAAATCTCCCAAGACCAAGGACAGTCCTACAAATCTGAATGACTATATTCAAGAGATGTTGTTGTCCCCCCACCCCTTTTCTCTTTCAAAAAGTCTGCATCTCCATTTTTCTCTTTAGCAATATATATATATATATATATATATATATATATATATATATATATATATGGATCCCTACCATATGATAGAAACCTCATTTGACTGAAATGCATTTGACTGAAAAAATAAGACTGAAATTTCAAAAGACTGAAAAGTCACTTGACTGAAACCCATAATACTGAATTTCACCATACTAAATTGCAAACTGGGCCATATAAAACCAGACCCCCACGCCCCCCCCCCCAATAACTGTATATACTAACTCCAGGAGCGCACTACAGTGGGGAAAAGGGCATATACTTTTCACTTACCTTAAAATAGTCTACGTGCTGCCACTACTATGCCTTTTTCTCCATATACCTTTCACTTGCCTTACAGTAGTCTACATGCTGCCACTACTATGCCCTGTTCCCCACTGTAGTGCGATCTTGGAGTTAGTATATATAGTTAGGGGTGCGTGTGTGTGTGTGGGAGGGGGCATGGGGGGTGTAGCCCCCCACCTAGTCTGGTTTTATATGGTCCAGTTTACAATTTAGTATGTTGAAATTCAGTGTTATGAGTTTCAGTCATATGGGTTTCAGTCACGTGACTTTTCAGTCTTTTGAAATTTCAGTCTTTTGGTCTCAGTCCAGACAAATGGGGTCATTTGTAACTCTTTTGTTTCTACCTGTTCTTCCTCATATGCTGTCCCAAGGAGTGATAGAACCAATTAATCCTTCCCAGGTAGAAAGAGATTTTATTCAAGGATACTGCTAGTGCCAAAGAAAGAAAATGCTTGTACACCACTTCTGGATCTTTCTTTCAGTTTGTGATAGTGGCCCAGTTCAAAACATTGTCACTTCACAGTCTGTTAGCTCTTCTTTCTCTTTCAAGTTTCCTGGTAACACTCATTCCTGCCAGTACAGCTCTTTTGAGTGCATACTGTTAACTCCCAGCGGGTGTGGCTTGAGCCTTTAAAAATGAAGTTATCACCTTACAGTTCTAGCAAATACTCATTGACAGAGGTCAGATATCAGTACAGTTGTGTTTGCCATCATGTATGCTTCAAGATAAAGTATTCTGGTACCTTGTATGTAGCATGGTTTTGGAATTATTAATGCAAATATGAAGAAGCACTATTTGGTGCCTAGAGGTGCAGTAGGTGGTAACTACAGAAATGCCTGGAGGTGCACTCGGCTATAATGAGTTTGTGCTTAGCATTACATCCCTATTCATCCAGACTTGGCGTTTCTTAAAGTTTTGCATGTCTGGACCACATTATCAGTTCTCTGCCTTACCCTTTGGACTACCTAATGCACCAAAAGTGTTCACAAAGTGTTTGGCTTTGATTATAGCTCATTGCAGGCTACAGGGTATCTGCATTTTTCCATATTTAGATGACTTGCTTATCTTTGCAGAGCATTTTTCAAAGTGTCAGGAATCTCTGTCTTGGGTGAGAGAGCTTTTGCACAAACTGAGATTCCAAGAGAACATTCCAATGTCTTTCTTGACTCCCTCACACAGGATTGTGTTTCTGGGAAGTCGACTAGACACTTCAGTTCAAAAGAGCTTTTCTTCCACAGGAAAAAAAATTATCTTTACCCAGATCAATTTCCTAGGTTTTCTATTCAGACTTTGGTCACTGCGAGGTAATAACTCAGGATTTTAGGTCTCATGACATCTATGATTCTCATGATAACCCTGGCAAGACTCCACATAAGAAAGATGCAGTGGTATCTGAAATCTATTTGGTCCCAGCATCAGTACCCTTTATATTTTCATATCCCAGTCCTGAGGTTTGTCAGAAGAGAAATCTTTTGTGAGAGACAACAGATATCTTTAAATCCAGGTCTACCCTTCTCTTTCCCTGCTCCAAAGCAATCACACACCACAAACGCTTCTTACTTTGGTTGGGGAGCAGTTTCTGGATGGATAAATTTGGAGGGGGTGTGGGACACCAAGGACAAGTGCAATCATATAATTATCCAGGAGATGCTTACCCTGGTCAAGGCACCCAACTCTGTATCATCTTTGGTATCCGAGACCTCTTCAACTGGTTACAGACAATAATACCACAGTTATGTGGTACATCAACAAGTAAGGGGGAATCCGGTCAAAACCACTTTGCAGACTAGCCTTGTTAGCTTGGGATTTAAGATTACATCACAGTCTTGCTCGACTGGCATCCTACACTCCGTCAGAGCAAAGTTGTGTGGCAGGCAAGCTTAGCAGGACCAGAGCAGACCCTCATAAATGGAAACTAGATCGGGGTGTCTTTCAAGATTTGATCCATCTGTGGGGAATTCCTCAAATAGACCTGTTTTTCCCTCTCTGAACAGTCGTCTGGCAAAATTGTTTTTTCAGGACTCCATACAGGAAGGCCTGGAATATAGATGTGTTTTCTTTTCTTGGGACAGGAATGTTCCTGTTTACTTTTCTACCCTTTCCACTAAAATCCACTGTACTTCTGAAGATTCAGAAGGAATCCACCAAGATCATTTTTGTGACTCACTTCTGGTTCAGGCAACCATGGTTCTCCCTTCTTTTGGAAATGCCCAGGGTCAATTCCTCATAGATTAGATCTGCTCACACAAGACCAGGGGTGTTTGATACACCCTGAAATCCATCATCTTCAGTTGACTGCTTGGATAATAGGGTCTTAATTCCTTTTAGACACCTGTTTTCTGGGGATGTGCAGCAAGTAATAATGGAGGCAAGAAAGATTGCTACTAGAAGATCATATTTTAGCAAATGGGAAAGGTTTTCTAGTTAGTGCCAACAAAATTACCAGCACCCATTCAGGGCTAGTTGTTCTCTGGTTTTACAATATTTGTATGAGTTACTATCTTGTGACCTTTCATATTCCTCTAGCAAGATTCATTTACCATCCATTTCAGCATTTGTGCCTGTGGATCCTCCTCTTTCAATGCAATCTCTTGTCATAATGTTTTTGAAAGGGACTTTGCATAAGAAGCCTTGTATAAACCAGTGGCCCAATCCTTGGTATCTTAATTTGGTGTTAGAGAAGCTAACACTTGCTCCATTTGAACCATCTAACCTGACAGTCTTGAGGTTCTTAAAATAGCAAAACAGTTTCACTGATGGCTCTGACTTCCGCAAGAAGGATATCTGAGTTGCAAGCTCTTATGGCTAGTCAACCCTACCTTATTTTTCAGACGGACAGGATTTTTTTTTTGAGAAGTAATCCTTTTATGCCTAAAGTAGAATCTGAGTGTACTTTTAGCCAAACTATCCAACTCCCCCATTTTCTTTCCTGAACCTAAAAATGAGGGAGAGATGATACTCCATACCTTGGATCTTCACAGACAACTCTGGTGCTATCTTAACAGAACTAAATCTTTCAGATCTTCGGGTCAGGTGATCATTTCTTGTGAAGGTAAGAAGGTACAGTCTGTGTCAAAACAGACTATTTCCAAATGGTTGTCTAAGAGTATTTCCTTTTGCTATACTCACCATAGCAAATCTATCACAGGCTGGATCAAGGCCCACTGTACCCAAGGCCTTAGCTTCATCTATGGCTTTTTGGAATACCAGGAAACTTGAAATTTCTGGAATACTAGAAGTATTTTAGAGGCTGCTACTTGGTCCTCCATACATATGTTTACAAAGCACTATAAACATGATTCCTTCTCTAGGTCTAGATCATGTTTTACTAGGACCATTCTCTAGTGACTCTTGGACCCTTCTCCTTCCATCTCCCAAATATAGTTAGTTATGGTAAACTTCCCATACAGTTGAAGCTACTGCAGTAATTATCAGTATGGAGGACATAACAGTTGTACAAGTCAAACTAGCCATAACATTAGATGCTCAAATGATCACTCTGCTGTAGCTGCTCCAGTATTCATCCTCCTTGTTTTTTTTGGTTTGATTTTAATGCCAGGGTGTACATTTTTTTTTTTTTTTTTTTTGCTGTTCGTAGCATTGCCCTTTCAGGGCTCAAACTCCCTCCCTCTCTCTGCTGGCAGGAAAGCTCTGAAAGGGCTTTGTGCTCAAACTTAATTTTTACTCAGCTCAGCTCAAGCTGTGGAAGCTTACCGGCCATTATATCCTTGGCATAATATGACCCCATATAGCTAAGGCTACTGCAGCAGTGATCATTTGAACACCTAGTGTTATAGTGAGTTCAACTTACACAACTGTACTTTCCAGGAATCTCTTCCTCATATATTTACAGTTATTACGAGTACCATCACACTTCTTTCTAATAGTGTCATTTGCAAGATTTCACATAAAGAAAACTGAAAAAAATTTAAAGAATGTGTAGAAGGAGGCTTGCAAGAGCAACAGATAGGAAGTATACTTCAGGAGTATGTAAAATCAGCATTGTGTGGCATAATAACATACTTTATGTAAATATAAATTTATTTAGTAACAAGAGGTGCATCACTCTGAAGAACCTGTTTAGCCATAGCCTGATCTTTAGGAATAAATACTAAACAAAAGAAGCCAATCTAGGATAAACTAGTCTACCAAGGGACCTGAGATACTAAAAGCTGTTATTCTTGTGTTACACCAGCAAGAAAATCTGGTCCACTTAGAAAGCTGCAGTTTGCCAGTAACAGGTCTAAATGGTGGCTTTTGAAGCTGCAATCTTCTCAGTCGTCAGCTTGAGGGACTTAAGATTTTGGTGTAAAATTATGTCTCTTGTTATGCTAAAAGCTCATTATGAAGTGGGAAGGTCATTGACTATGCCATCAATATCTTTGTTAGAAAAGTGACCCATGGTCACATTGGCCATCAAGAGTCTGTAGTAAAGATGGAATCATTCTTCTTAAGGTCAAGTAAAGTTAAGTTAAAGCTGTCAGAGTTTTCTTTGTCACACAAGACTAAAAAAAAGAGGCAAAAGGAAGATGTATGCCCTGCTTGGTCCTCAACCTTTTTCAATTACATGCATGCAGTTAATACTCTGTTGCATACATGCTCACAAATATGTATTGTCTACCTATGCTGACATTAGTAGTCATCAACTTTCTGTAATCTTCCATAGGGGCTGCTGTATTTGTTGGAGATCCTTTCATCTGGGAAAGGTGATCAGAAATGAAGTTGAGTCAAGGTTGTCTGCAGCAGATATGAACACCTTTTTCCCACACTAGTTGGGTTGTCTCTAAGCTGTTTTTGGTAGCTTCCTAAAAAAAAAGTTGTACTGTTGTCTGGGACACCTATTAACGCTGATTTAATTATACTGGCCCATGTGCAAGAAGTCTGACCAGTGGTGTTGGTAGGGTAGAATATGAGTGCTGTTGGCCAGTTGTCCCCCCTTGGAAGGAGGGGATTGTTTTGTTTGGCAACCCTAAGCTTATAGGTAGCCTGTGAATGGGGAAATATACAGATGTCCTAGTAGGTCACTTTCTTGCAATCCACATTTATGCTTTGACATTAAGACATTGCACATTGTGGCTGCAAAGTATTGGAGAAGTAAACAGGACACAAGGCAAAAAAAAGGCAGTATAACAACCTTAAGGATTTGCTACTTATCTGTCACTTCAAGAAAGATCAAATAAGCTAGTAGAAAACATTCAGGCATACAGAGCTTGAGATCAGAAAGGAGAGCATAGTGTATGTTTGTAAGTACTGCTATAATATAGATTTTAAGTCTTATGAAGAGAATGCTCCAAGGTGTAAACATGTTTCAGTATAATCTTTGGTTGTATTCCAGCCGTCTTGTTGAACGTTTAGAAAACATGAGAAAGAATGTGATGGGAAATGGGATATCACACTGCTTCTTGTGTGGAGAGTTACTCGGCCTTCTTGGGAGCACATCTGTTTTCTGCCAGGACTGCAGAAAGGTAAGTTCTGCTGTTGCAGATTTAATTGTGAGCTGTAGTATCTGTTGTAGTAAATTAGTAAGTGCAGAATTTCACACAAGGTGCACAAATTTCTTTATGTATAATCAAATTTTGTAGGATGCAGCCATAATCTAATTTAAACTAGGTCTTCTAAAGTGCTAATATTTTTAAACACCTTTATTGAATTATCATTTATGACATAGGCAAATATAAATGTATATAGATGTAATTAAACCATACTAACAAGTTCACATTTACAAACATTGTATGATATATAACAATATATATATATATATATATATATATATAATCTAAGCAACATTACATAATATTTTTAATTCCTGCCTTCTGTAAAACCTCACTCCTGTAAAACACTTTCCTGCATGTACTGTTTCCACAATTTCCGTTTTTTTTTTATGCAATTTACTTTTACCCTTTTCTGAAGGTCCCACTTTTATCTCTGTTATAATTTTACTACTTTAAGTATAGTTTGGTTTAGATTTTCATTTCCATTTTCTAGTAACTGCTTTTTTTGTCAGCCAGCAGAATTAAACTTGACAAGACCTTACTGTGTCTAGGCAGTTTGGATCTTGTATCCCAGCTCAAAAATAATTTCCTTGGTTGCACTCATTTGCTCACCCAGTGTTCCTAACAGATTACTCTGTTGGGAATTTTAAAACTCTGCCAAACCATTACACTTCCAAAACGTATGCTTTCAGTTCCTTCTTCACTCCTCATTACACCACCAGCATTTGCCATCTAACTGAGGAAACATTTACTGGCAAAAATCCTAAATCTTCTAGACTTGACATATTTGGGAGGTGTGTAAATATATATATATATATATATATATATATATATATATGTGTGTGTGTGTGTGTATATGTATATATATATATATATATATATATATATATATATATATATATATATATATATATATATGGGTCCATGTCAGATGGACGAAAACCCAGATCACTGACGACCACATCACCAACAACATGTATCTTCGACAACGGTAAGTCAGTGCATTACAGAACGTAATACATTCCCGTTCTTGTAATACATTCATAAAACACATTAAAAATGTCACTTTATAATCATGGTTTAGAATTCAGATGAGCTTATATGAAGTTGGATCAGATGGGTCTTTACAGTCTTCAGTATTAGAGCCACCACAACATTTTTTCCAGGTTTTTGGTGCCTCCCATACTTTTAAAATACTGTTAAACAAAGCCTTCCAGATTTCTTTCATTTTATTCCCTCCTAACTGCCAAACTTCCACCAGAATACCATTTGTTCCTGACGATTTTCCAGTAGATTGGTTCTACATCATTTTTATCTCTCTTCCTATCTTAACTGTTCATTGTTTAGCCTCTTCTACCTCTAACCTTGACATGTTTAAGTCTTCCATAAATATTTCCATTTTTGCTTTTTCTTGATTTTCTCCACTTCTCTGTTTTATACACATTTTCATAAAACTGAAGAAATATGTCTAATGCCTCAACAGGATCTCTGATTATTTTTCTTGTTATAGCCTCCCTAAGTTTGGCAACACCCATTTCCATTTTCTGTTGCCTAAGTCTTAGTGTCAAAAGTGTTTGTGCTATAGAGTTATCAAAAAAACGTTGCTTAACAGCTAAACTCATGCATATATTATCCATGTGTTCCTTTATTTTCTCTTTAGCACTCTGCAGTTTTGCTTGCTGTTGTTCTATAAGATTCCCTTTATTTCGTAATAATTTAACCTTTGTCAGACCCACTCAATAATTCTTATTACTTCTTAACCAGATATCTTTTTTCTTTTATTTCTGTCCTATTTTGATAATAAGCTTCACTTTCATTTTATCCCACTCACTAGGTATAACTTCTAGGTCTATATTAAATCAGCGAATGCTGATTTATCAACCCCATGTAAGTGAAAGCTTATAAGCCCAAACACTTAGAACAGCGATTTTTTTCCCCAGGGAAAACAATCGCTCTTCCAAAAAAAAAAAAAAATAATAAAATAAAAAAAAAAACTTGCCCCCACACCCCCCTACTTAAATATACCAACTCCAAGACTGCACTACAGTGACAAAAACGGCAAAATAACGAAGGCGGCCAAGCAATTTCTTTCCCAGTGAAAGAATTTGCTTACATGCTGTTTCGTGCTTTCAAGTTCGATCATGACGCATTCGAAAGAATGCATCTTTGATCATATAATAGGGAACCTAACTTCTGGAGTACTTCCTGACTTCCCTAATAACTCTGAGGTAATTTCCACTATCCAGTCCTTAAATTCATCTCTTTTTCACAAGCAGGTAGGGAAGCACTGGTGTCTCATCTTTACCTCATTACCCTGCATTTTTATCTTAGAAATTATTTGGCACATGAGCTGAAATAGTTATTGAATGTGTATCAAATTTCTCAATTAAATGGACATGTTCCTGTGAAATATAATTTCTGTCAAGTCTATCCCAGTTGTTGGCCTTGGGAAATACTATATAAATTTTCTCTTGAGTTATTGAATTAACAGCTTTCATATGAAATATTTTCATAAATTTCTTTAGAAAGCTACCATCTTTTGTTATATTTTCCCTTCTAGGTCCCCAGATACATCTTCATTGCTAGAAATTGAATTTCAGTCTTCAACTGTAAGTAATATTCCTTGCTGAAAGCTAATTATTTCTCCCACACATTTTAAGCTCCAAAATAGGAGTTTTAGGTGGAATAGAAATACATGCCAGTGTAATCCTCATCCTTTGCCAGTTGCCCCATACTACTACAAATCTGCAATTACTATCTTTTTTTTTCTTTTCTATCACTACTGGATCTCCTCTAGAAATTAATACAACTACTCATCTTTTCTTTTGTCCCAGATATCCTGCAGAATATTCATCCTGAAATCCTTAATTTATTAAATTCACATGCTCAGTTCTTTCCAATATGTCCCATGTAGTATTACTATTTGCATTCTGCTTTTTTTAATACAGTTAACTATTCTTTCCTTTTTGTCTATACCTGTGAGACCATTCACATTCCAAGATAATATAGAAGAATTCCCATTATGGTAATAAGTCATTATTTTCACCTGTTATGTATGGTAGATTTTTAAATGTCTAATTCCAGCTTTTGTGATACATGCACCCATAAGTGCCTGGCAGGTTAATCATTTGTGTTTTCTTATTATCATCCACATTGGAACCTATGTCACATTTTGCAAGACTTTTGTTTTAATAAAAACCCTCAACCAGTGCTTCTTTGGTTTAGTGGTAGGGCTTCTACCTTTGAGTAGGAAGTATGTGAGTTTGAAACTGTCTGTTCCAAACTCTTATTTTTTGGGTTGGGAGGGTGGCCTAATGGTTAAGGTGTTGGCCTTACAAACACAAGGTGCAGGGTTTGAGTCTCACAAGGGATAATTGGCTAGGCTTACAATGGCTCGTAAGGGCAGTTAGCTTAGTACTAACCTATGAACCTATGAACCTATAAGAAACCAAACACAGCCTTAGAATACCCCATGACCTAGTAACTTAATACAAACTCACATAACTATGCATCTTCAAATAATGAAGTTTAACCTTCCTAATAGGAACATTTGTACCAAATGTTCAGCTGCTAACCACACCATAGTTAACTTGAAATTGAGTTTATCCATGCTAAGATGCATGTTATTGCCTTTGCTTCTAACACTAATTGATGTCTGTTTTTTAGCTTTATTCCCCTCCCCCAGATGTAAAAACTGCTTGCATACTTTGAGAAATCTTTAACTTTTAACCATGAGGAAACCATTGTTTTATCTTTTATTGACCTATTATCAGCTTGGCTCCATAGAAAGGTAAGAAAAAAAAAAACGATAAATGAAATGTTCTGCTGCAGCCTGAAAGACAAGCTGAAACACTTACTGCTAAAGAAAAATTTTCCATTGTATTCAATGCTTTTTTGTTCTCATGTTTACTTGCTTCCACTTGAGATTTGTTTTTAGACTAAGCATAGAGTCTTAATCCAGACATTTATCTGTGCAGAAGTAATTTAAAACATATCACATCTGCATATATTATGATCTGTATACCTTTACCCCCGCATCAGCAAATCAAGATTACAGCCTGTTAACTTCAACATGTCTTTTTTGCCTTTCCTCTTCTCTTTCTTTCTTAAAAGCAAGTGTTTATGTTAGTAACTTTATCACATACAAGGGCAACTAAAAATACTTTATTATAAAATATATGCAATTTATATTGTGAAAAGTTTAATAGAAATACTTTTAAGAAAAAAATAGTTTACTTAGTTCCATTTTTCCTTCCTCCTCCCCTCCCCCCAGCATCCTTCCAAACATTAATGACATAAAGTAAGGCAAATGCCTTTCAGTTTCAGACATGTTTAACAAAGTCAACAAAAGTTCAGTCTTTCCACTTATTGGCATACAGCTGTATTTCTAAATGTGATTGATGCTTTGCAGTCTGAAATTTATTCACTAAGTTCCATGTTGCTGGTCATCTTCTTTTCCATCTCTCAACTTCAAATTCCAGTTCAATTCCATGACCAGATTCTTCTGGTCAACTGTTAAGCATTTCTCTGTCTGTCAAGCACTTTCCTTTGGAACAGTGGAAAAAGCTTTAATGGCAAAGTCTCTCCAAGTGTTTTATTATCACAAGAATGAGAAGCAGAATCCCATTCTGCTTGATGGTTCATTTTGTCGAACATACTTTTACATTTTCTACTTGGCCATTGGTGCATCAAAGAATGACTTTGATTCTTCAGGAAAAAGATAATCTGAAGGCAGCTGGATACAGCAGCTTGAGTCTCACACCTGCCTCTCAGCATACCCTGATTACTGAAATAAATTTGTTTCTGTTCTGCCTGATGTACAGTGAATAATAATTTTCCACAAATGTTTTATCATCTCCAACTTTTTAATACTTTGCCTTATTGCCAACACAGTTTTGTCATGATCATCTCTCTCTGCTGGTAGTTTTGCATCTTTACTAATAAAAGTCTTGGCTGCTTTCTCCTGGCCATATTTGCAGCATACACACAGTATGCCCTTTTTGTTAACAGTTACTGCTGTAAGAATGCCAGTCCATATGCTTATTTGTGCCTTCATAAAATTAATACACTCTGTTCCTTCTAGTTTCTCTGGTAGCAGAAAATCTCAAGATTTTACCTATCTGCTGTGTCCTCTAATTCTACCATTTTTTTGAAATGTCTCTTCTTGAGCAGTCTCATATTCAGCCAGCCTTTTCTTCATTTTAGCCTCTGGTTTTTGCAGTATTCTCAGCTCATCTGAATATCTGTTTAAATCTTCTTCCATTTCTCCAGCCTTTTGTTATGTGCGTAGATATACTCCTTCGGTGTTTCATTTATTTTAATCAGTTCTGAGCATATTTGACTTGCTTTTTTTTCCTTCTAGGTTACTGGAAGCCATGTCTTGCACCAGAGCTGGAGCCTGAACTGTTTTTTCTGCACAGCTGTAAGATTCTTCCCAGTCAGTGTTTTCATATTACCTTTCCTAGGTGATTTTCTTTCAGCCTGTCTTAGCTTCTCTTTGCAAGCATCAAGGCAGTGTTTTACTTACAGGCCTGTAAATTAATTTGATTCAAACTGACAGTATCTCTGTCACACTGGGAAAGCTTTTCGAAGTGCTAATATTTGTGAATTTATTCCAAAGTCTGAGGACAGACTATATAATAAGTCTCTTTCCACTTTTTTATTTACCTTCATATTGTACTTTGTGCCTTCATATCTGAAAGTTATTTCACTGTAGTGAATGTGAGTTCCTGTAAGTGACCCAAGTACCTTATCATTCAGACACCTAAAGTCAACATACAGTTTAGTTCTTAAAGTCCTGTTAACTTGTACTATTGAGATTGTGCAATTGTAGCAATACAGTGTAATCGTTGAACATCAAGGAAAGAAAGTTTTGAGTACGTTTGTGAACTAGTCCAAAATGAGTCTGCATAAGAACAAATGTTAATGTTGTATGTTCCATAACTGGCATTGCTAATGTTTTATGGAGTTCACCTAGAACTAATATTTTGTAGAGTTCATTCAGAACCTTAGCATCCCTTGTGCAGGTAGATGTAAAGATTAAATCAATCACTGTATTGACCCCAATGTTTAATACCACAGATGTGAGATTTAAAATTTGAGAGCATTATGAATTAATACACTAGTGTCTTTAACCTCATTTCCAATGGAAAGAGGGCTGTTATTAAGTGAAGTTGTAGGGGACTGTTTTGTCGCTACCATGGAGTATCACCGAGTCTTTATTGGAATTAAGTATAAGGCCATTGGTTGTTGTTTATTTATGCACTTCATCCCCCCACTTCCAGTTATATTCCCCAGTCCCCACTGTACAGTAACCTTGTAGTGGCAAAGCCAGTAAATTTCAGTTAGCTGAACCAGCTCTACCAGAAGTCTATGACTTTCCATTTTTACAGAAAGTTGTGCTCATATATGTATTTACACACACACACATGTATACAGGCTCCAAGATTTCACTATAGTGGGGAAAAGGCAAATTCACAAATCCCCTCTGTTCAGTGATCTCACACAGAAAAAAAAGCCAGTAATATTTTATTAGTTGACTTTCTCTTAACTCTTCCAACTTTTTTCTGTGCTGCAGTTTAAACTATTGACAATTTATTTGTATATACAGATATATATATATGTTTATGTTTATGTGTGTGTGTGTGGGTCTACTTTGTTTCATGGAATATCATTTCACTGAATTTCATTTCACCCCAACCATATAGCTGAAAACACAAATTACTGAAAACTTATTTCACTGAATCTCATTTCACTGAACTGCAGTTGGTATATATGGCTCTTTGTAGAGTACTGTAAGGCAAGTAAAAGGTATATGCCCTTTTCCAAACTGTAGTACAATCCTGGAGTTAGTATATATAGTTAGGGGGGTGTGGGTGGTATAGCCCCCCAAATAGTTTGAGTACATATTGTCTTCTGGAGAGCGTTAGTCATTGATGTTGTAAGTATGCATGTCTATTGTTTAAACTGTATTGTTTTGAAGTTTTTGGTAAAATATAATATAAAACAAACTAGGTGGGGGCTACCCAGGCCTCCTCTGAAAATGGACTCTGTCCCAGTCGAACTTTCCTGGTTAACAAATGTTGAATAAATAAATAAATAACTAGACAAGTAGTCTACTTGTTCTTCTGGCAGTTTGCTACATAGATTCAAGACTATGATCTGATTGACAGGCTTCATTTAATAGTCCTGGGTTTGATTCCCTCAGCCTTCATTTGTCTTAGGTGTGTCTCTGTTCAAATCACTTAACCAGGCAGTGTTTCAGGGTCACCTTTGAAAAGATGCAGTTGTGCCTGGTAGATTTACCTGGTCAACAGTAAAATAAAAAAGTACAGCTTCTTTCCTTCCTGGCTTATACACAAATACAATAAAATCATTTTTCTAGTCCTCTGGTTCTTTTTTATCTAATAGATTAAACAACCAGAAATTAAACACGGATGCATAGATTAGGTTGTTTTGTTTTACTTTACAAAATGTCATCTTTACCATGTGATACATTTTAAAGGGTAAAATTGATTCAGTAACTTTAAAACAAACTACTGGCTCTGACATATGGTATGTTTATTTTGTGAAGTAATTGTTCAGTTTTTCTTAAATTTCCTTTGTTTCTAAAATGCATTCATTTGTAGTACATAGACACCCGATAAACTAGGCTGGTCTAGACTTCCTTTTAACATAGTTATAGATGCTATGTTGCTTAACAGAATGTCTGTGAATTTGGATCTTTATTGTCTCATAGAGTATTTTAGCTCTAATGTTACTTTTCTGAACTTGGACTTGATTATAGAAGTAGAGCACTGCCTGTGGATATTAGGTTTGCATTTCTTTTTTTCTGAGCAACATTAGCAGTCTTTGGTTCCACCATGGAACATCTTCCATCCAGATTACAGTTACATTTTTTCTTAGAATGGTTATCCAGAGATCCTGATGTTTGCTGTTAATATCCAGTATTGCTTATGACTGGATTGTAAAGCTGTATGATTCCAACGCGAATCATTCAAACCATTCATAATTGCTGAAATCCAGTTTCCTGTTGTCTTGTATGCTTGTTTTCACAAAAGTTTAGTACAAAGTAAGTTATAGTGCAGGTTATCGCTCAGTATATAATGTGTGTTAGACCTCAGTTTTACAGTCTAGATTACATGTTATAGAACTAGTCAAGTATATTCCTGTCATAGGAGAAGATACCAATTGTTTTTTATTTTTCACAGAAGTAGGTATCTTGAAATTCTGGTGTAACATGCATACACTAGAAAATGTAATCCAGCTAATGTAGAAATAATGTTGGGTTAGGAGAATGTACCATAATGGAATGTTTGGTTTAGGAGAATGTACCATAATGGAATGTTTGAGGGAACAAACACTTGTAACAAGGATGTCTGTATCCCTTTGTGATTAACTCTTCTACTGTTTGTTAAATAAAATAAAAACTCTGTTTTTATATTTGTTTTATTTCGGTATGCAAAGTATGTTTTAAGTTGTTATAGTTTTATAATGTAACGTTTTTGTCATAGATTCCCATTATTTAGTAACACTTTCTGATATGCTGCAAAAATAAATGGCTACTGTAAAAAATGCTGTAACTAATATTGTGCGACTTAAACATTAAACTAGAGTGTAAATGAAATTATCAAAATGTTCAGTTAATTGACAAACTTCAAAATTTCAGTTTTATATATTACTTTAAAATAATTGCATCACAGTACTTCCTTGATTGTTGCCGATTCATTCCGAGTTTGCAAACACTACTTTGCATTTAGACTAGATGATTTATATTCCTGTAGTTTTCAATGCCATTCAGCCTCTACATGTAAATGTCGTTGCCAGGTTCTAGCATTATTTTAACAGACTGATAAAGAGGCTGTGCTAAAACATTTCTGTATCTTCCATTGTAGCTTTGTTGCACAACCCTTTTTTTTTTTTTAAAACAGGTTTATTGTTTTAACATATAAGAGAAATATCATAACAATTTTATACAAGTAATTAAAAATAGGTATTATTATAATATTCAACAAAACAACTAAAGTATTTACAAAGATATCCACTACAATCAGATCAATTAATTAAACTAAAATACCATGCTATTGAAATTAAAATTTTTTTAACAAATTTTGTAAATTATCCCATACAATAAAATAAGATGTTTTTCTATTTGTTCTAGTCCTAATTGTGTTTATTTCCATATGGCACACTATATTCATAACATTTTTAAATTCATTGAACGAAGGAGGTGTATCCGAAATCCAATTTCTAGTTATTATTTTCCTAGCCACTGCTAGAATAGACCATAACAAGGGAAGCTTAACCTTTTTAACACTTTGAGGTACAGGTGTGTTGAATAATATAAGAGATTTAGAAATAATGAAATTATCTGTAAAAAGAGCCTGCAAAAATTCATTAATTGACTTCCAGTATTCTTTCAATTTTATACAGTCATAAAACATATGAGCCCAGTCAGCATTAATTTCTACATTACATCTCTTACATAGATTATCTTTATTGTTTATTTTATTCATCATCAAAGGTGTATAAAAAGATCTATGTAAAAATTTCCATGTGTAAAGTCTCCAGACAATGGAAGACGTAGTTCTATAAGCAGATTCCAATATATATTGTTTATCTTGTTGATTTGGTGGGTCCCCATTAATAGAAGTGAAATAATTCCAGTATGAATCTACACTGTAAAAAGTTTCTTGTCTGATAAAGGTAAACTTTCATACATACATAAAGTTATCAGAAACTTTATGTTGTAAATTTAATATCAAGTAATCAATCAGTGTTGGAATAGATTCTTTAACAGTTATAGACATTAAATCTATTTTATTAATGAGATGTTGTCTAAAGGTCTGAACCTCTAACCAGCAAGTTTCTCTTAGATCAAATTCTTGTTTTAAGAAATCTAGATTTTTAAATTTATTATCAGATATCAACTGATACCAGTACTTTAGATCATTATCTATAGCTAAATGAGTTCCTTCAGAAGTAGATGACAAAAGCATACCCTGAGTATACATTATAGGAAATACAATAAAATTCCATTCCCTATACTTAGGGTGCATGAATATAAAGTTACGATAACTAATAATAATATTTAATGGGTAACAAACCATATGTTTAGGTGTAATAGGTGAAGTACAAAATTCCTTTAGTAACCATAACATGGAGTTATTTACAATCATATTTTTATGTGTTAAGGAGATTTTCATGAAGTGTATACTAATTAGCTCCCAATAATCTTTCCATTTTGTGACATATGACTGATCTATTAATAAAGTAATAACTTTTACAATAGAAGAGATAGTATATAAATTAAAGTCTGGAAAAGAAATACCCCCTTGAGACCAGCTATTAGTATGTTTCTTTAATGCAATCCTAGGTCTATTAGGTGCCCATAAGAAATTTTACATTAGTGTGTTCAGTTTCTTGATAATTATTTTTGTAGGTGGAAGTATTATTGATTGTATTAAGTATAAAATCTTGGGGAATATTATCATTTTAATAATTGTAAGTCTCTCCTCCATAGTAAAAACATATTATTCCAGGTATTAAAAAGATTTTGTATATTAAGAAAACAGGTATTATAATTATTATATATAATAGATTTAATATCTTTAGATAGTATTATACCTAAATAAGTTATCTGACCTGAATTGGGTACATATTTAGTAAAATCACTAATGAGAATATTTTTTGTGTATATATAGGTAGTATTTTAGTTTTTCTTCATTGAATATTAAACCAAAAATACTTTTAAAATTCATCATGTTATCAAATAGAGACTGTATAGAAGAATTAGATCCTGCTGATGTAATTAGAACATCATCTGCAAAAGTTGAATTTTGGATGTTGCATTTTCATCTATTTCAAAACCCTCTATGTCAGTACTGTTTCTGATCAAATTAGCCCAAGGCTCCATTACTAAAGTGAATAATAGTGGAGAAAGTGGACATCCTTGTTTTGTACCTTTAAGAATGGGTATTTTTGTGAAACATATGTTCCTACCTTAATATAAGCCAACGTTCCTTTGTATAAATGTTCAATTAGATTTACAAATGCATCCGAGAAGTTTGTGCACTTCATTAAGGTAAACAGATAGTCCCAACTTACTGAATCAAATGCTGAACTTATATCAAGACTAATAAGTGTTAAATCTTTCTTTTTCCTATTTGCAAAATCTATTAATGTTAAAGTTCTTCTTATATTATCAAAAGTATTTCTATTTACAATGAAGCCTGTCTGATCTATATCTATAATGCGGGGAATGATTGTCTTCAATCTATCAGCAAAGATATTCATAAACATTTTATAATCGACATTAAGTAATGAGATGGGCCGATATGAAGAACATCTAGTTGAATCTTTATTAGGTTTTAAAATTGGCGAAATAAATGTATATTGCCAAGTTGGGGGGGTTATTAACTCAGTTTGGGCCAAAATAAAAACCTTATGTATTAATGAATATGTATTTTTAGAAAGGATTTTATATATCTCTGGTATAATACCATCATTACCCGGTGCTTTGTTTGATTTAAGCTTATTTATTTGTGTAATAACTTCTGTATACGAAATACTCTTGTCCAATAGTTTAATCTGTTGTTTATTAAGCTTTTTATTCATATTTGTGGTTATAAACTCCTTTATTTTATCTTTAGGTTCCATGTTAATATTATTATGGTTAATTTTGTGAAAGTGATTTCTAAATTCATCTAGTATTTCTGGTATACTAGAAACATTCTTCTTTTCCTTAGAGAAAAGATTTCTTTGATATGGTTTTGTTTATTCAACCTTTTTGTTTTATTTTTAAGTCTATGTAAGTATTTGGGGCTTATTGAATAAGACAAAATCTTGTATTTCTCTAAAGTTATTTTAACTTTATGAGTTAAAATTTCTTTGTATTTCTCATTTAGTTTGTTTATTTCTTCAATAACTTTCTTGTCCATAATATTTTCTTTATTATTATGTTTATAAGAGTCTAATTTACTTTGAATATCTAACAATTCCTTATCCCAAGATTTCCTTTTATTATTATACCATCTGATACTTTGTCCATATAGATATGATTTTAAGGCATCCCAAACATAAACAATGGAGACTTTCAGGAGTGTTATTTATGTCTAAAAAATGTTTTACTTCTGAAAGAATATATTCTTTATAGTCTTTTAGTTGAGTTAAGTATGCTGGTATCCTTTTGATCTAAACATTATGAGTATTTTTTATCATGAATTCAAAAACAATTGAATTATGATCAGATATAGGACATGAAATGATTTTGAAATTAATTAAATCTTTTACCATCTGGTTAGAAATAAAGACCCTGTCTATTTTTGAATAAGTTTTGTATCTGTTAGAAAAAAAGGTGTATGGTAATGATTTTGAATCTATCTGATTATTGATATCATTCAAATGATAAGAATTAGCAAAATCCTTTAAATGTTTTGCATTAGATGTAATTCTTCTCTTTCCTATAGTGGTAGTATCACTTTCATGTAGTATACAATTAAAGTCACCAGTTAAAATAATATCCCCTATAGAGAATGATATGATCTTATCAAAATGATGTTTCACTGTATTAATACCAATTCCAGGTATCCAATATACATTAATTAAAGTGTAAGTCTTCCCATTAATTTGTATTGTAACCATACAAAACATTCCTTTGTCATCCTGATAAGACTTAATGGTTTTAGGAATGGGCATACTTTTATTCCATAAAATAGCCACTCCTCTTTTTTTCTGAGTGTGCTCTGAACTAACCAATACTGTATATTTGTTTGTGGCTAGTTTATCAATATCTTTTTTCAAGAGATGGGTTTCTTGTAGGAAGACTAAGTTGGCCTTATGTAAATTAATGTATCTTATTAGGCTTGCCCTTTTTCATGGATTATTCAATCCATTAATGTTTAAAGAAATTCCTTTTAAAAATGTCATTTGGCATTTTTAAAACTTAAGAATCTTATGATCAAAATAACAAATAACAAGATAAGTAATGTTACATCTCCTCCTTTAGGTGTACCTTTAAATATAGCTGTATTTATTGAATCTCTTATGGGATTTCGTATAGGATTCAATTTTGTTTGTAGTGACAATGAATGTACAAAATATATTGTGGATGTCAAAACTATATACAAATAACAATGAACAAGTGAAAATAATGTAAGGATTAAACCTTGCATCCAGCCTGGAGTTATAAACTCCAACTTAGAGTAGTATTTACCACTCAAGTTAACCCCCTACCCTAAGCAGCAGTACGTCAGCTACCACCTTATCAATTTAATACTAGTTATATTTAACTGAAGTTAACAGTTTTCAATTCAATTATCTAGCAAGACAAGACTACACATTTGGTAAAACAGCATCATATAAACTAACATAAACCTTTTTTTTTTTTTTTTTTTTAAACTGTTCATACTACTATATACATCCATGTAATATAAAACACTTGTATTCAAATAATCTTGATGTTAGAAATCAAGAGGAGAGAAAAATAAGTTCTAACATTCATTTAAATCAAAAACTTTGGCTAATATGATTCAGACATTACATATATTAGGATGCATCTATTTTTTGTCATGTAAATACAGTTAACAGCTTCCAAAAAAAAACTTGAATTGCTTGTATATGAGCATTTACTCAAACTCATTATTGCCAATAGAATAAAATATTGTATTCATAGAAATTGTTATAAATCATACTTCATAGTTAAGCAGATTCTCTGAAACATTTATATACATATCTACATACACACACACACACACACGTATATATATATATATATATATATATATATATATATATATATATATACATACACACATACACACATATACATATATATATATATATATATATATATATATATATATATATATATATACATACACATGCATATACACACACACATACACACGCATATACACACACACAAACACACACACACATACACACAAACACACACACACACATACACACACACACATACACACACACACACACACACATACATATATATATATATATATATATCTGATCTCACTGAGTTGTATCTTTACTGAGCACCATCTTATATTGCTGTCCCTTCAATAAATTTGTCTGCTTTATACAAAATAATGCACAGCAAACACATTTTAGTAACCAGATTTTACAAACATGCTATACTACTGCTTTAAAATATATCACATGACAATTTCTTCCAGTATAGAGTTATAAAATTATTTATGCTTGTCAGTCAGATGAATTAAATGAGTTATAGTAATGTATATGTTTGGGACATAGGTTTTTAACACATATTATTAATCTGCTATTCCTGTATCTGTGATGTGTCAGTGTGATATCTAGGTCAAAGGTGAGACCAGCTGCTTTCAGCTTCTCTGTGAGAATTCTGAGAGTTGAAGCTATTGAAGTAGCTCATGGACACTGTGCATGAGACAGCTCACATCCCAGATTGTCTCTCTTAACATTTTGGTGGGAAACATTAAAAACTAGTGACAAACATTCATTTAGCAGTGTAAATGCATCTAAACATGACAAAACATTCACAATGCATTCTACAGGTTATTACAGACTCTATGTAAGTGAAATCAAGCCCAAAATTATTAATAAGTAACAAAACTCAACATTTTTGTCCCAATTCAACTCCTATGCGAATCTTATTATTTACTGTGTTTATATGATCAAAAGTATTTCTATATATTAATAAAGAAAAGAAAAAGAGAGTAGAACGTAAAAGGGTGTAAGGCAGAAATAAAAAAAAATGTAAGAGAAAGCTATAAGAAGTATATACAATAGAATATTACTTACTGTTTATATTAATAGAGTTAAAAATAAAACATATTATTTACTATTATTTAGTTCTAATTATTATTAGTTAAAGCATGACAGATTATTTACAAACAAGCATAAGCAGTGTAATCAAGAAAGTATAATTAGGTAGTGTCATTCCTGTATCTGTGATGTGTCAGTGTGATATCTAGGTCAAAGGTGAGACCAGCTACTTTCAGCTTCTCTGTGAGAATTCTGAGAGTTGAAGCTTTTGAAGTAGCTCATGGGCACTGTGCATGAGACAGCCCATATCCCAGATTGTCTCTCTTAACATATTGGCGGGAAACGTATTAAAAACTAGTGACAAACATTCATTTAGCAGTGTAAATGCATCTAAACATGACAAAACCTTCACAATGCATTCTACAGGTTATTACAGACTCTATGTAAGTGAAATCAAGCCCAAAATTATTAATAAGTAACAAAACTCAACATTTTTGTCCCAACTCAACTCCTATGCAAATCTTATTATTTACTGTGTCTATATGATCAAAAGCATTTCTATATATTAATATAGAAAAGAAAAGAGAGTAGAAAGAAAAAGGGTGTAAGGCAGAAATAAAAAAAAATGTAAGAGAAAGCTATAAGAAGTATATACAATAGAATGTTACTTACTGTTTATATTAATAGAGTTAAAAATAAAACATATTATTTACTATTATTTAGTTCTAATTATTATTAGTTAAAGCATGACAGATTATTTACAAACAAGTATAAGCAGTGTAATCAAGAAAGTATAATTAGGAGTAGCATTTGAAGAACATATAAACTTTTAAAGGAAAAAAAAAATGTATCAAATTACTGACCTTATTTGTCCTCTTCAGAAAGAGAAACAAGTTAAATCACAGCTTGCCATTAAATCTCCAGATATTTTGACTAGTTATGAAACAAAACATTTCTTTGCACACAGAGAATAACTTTGATTAAATCTTTTTCAAAATATTTGTTGCTTCTTGGAAATGCAGGAACTATATTTAAAAAGATTAATAATAAAATAAAATGATGAGTGAGAAAAAAAATACATAGTACAAATCATTTGTTTTTTAGTCTCTTCTTCTTCTTTGAAGTCTTCCACGAAGTTTCAGTTGCCAGTCTCTTTAACGAAGGAATAGCCCATTCCATTTCTTCTATTTTTTCCAAAATCTTATTTTTTTTGATAAACAGTAAAGCAGAGTCTAAGTCATCGAAAATTTTAGGACCATCAGGAAGGAAGATTTTAAGCTTGGCAGGAAACAGAAGGTATGTTTTAAACTGTGCTTTTTAAGCTCCCTTATTAGTGGCAGAAAAACTTTTCTTTTAGCTAATACCATGGAAGAATAGTCATTGTCAAAACGCACAGTTGTTTCATTAATCTTAACAGGAGCTTTAGCCCAAGCAGATTTAAGAACCATCTCTTTATCAAAAGATGATAGAAATCTAACTATAACTGATCTAGGATAGTTTTTGTTAGAGTTAGTATTAGCTATAGATCTATGTGCTCTTTCGATACCAAAAGAGAGTGCTTCTGGTAAATCTAAAGTTTTAGGGAGCCATGTTGTTAAAAAAGAAGTAATATTGTTACCTTCAATATTTTCTGGCAGTCCAAAAATCCTAATGTTATTGCGCCTAGATCTATTTTCCAGGTCATCCAGCTTTGTTTGTAAATGTGTATTTTGTTTCAGCAGAAACTCAATGTTGATTTCCTCTTCTTGGATTCTGTTTTCCATGTCATTCACAGCTTCTTCTATGCCTGTCATCTGGATCTTCTGTTGTTGCAGGTCCATATGTAACAAGTCAATTTTTTTGTAGTTTTTTCTATGAAAGTGTCTATTTTAGTATCCATTTTATCCATCTTAGCAGTAAGTTGCTAGACTATAATTATCAGAGACTGAAGTTCTTTCTTGATGCTGGAGTCTTGAGAATTTGTCTTACTGGAACTCATTTCAGACTGATAAACTGACAGGAAAATTTCCAAAGTAATTTCTGACAGGAATATTATTAAGATTTCCTTTCTTTTTTAGATATAGTTCAAGAACTATATAAAACAAACATATTTAGAAAGAAAATTACTTCAAAAATTAATTTTTTAAGTAATTAATTCCTGTCAATGTAATGAAATTGGTGGAGCTGAAGAAATCTGCTGCTATCCTGTGTTCATCCTTGGCCACGCCCCCCACACAACCCTTTTTTTCAGTCTTGTTGATGTTTGATGCTTTCTGCTTCTTTTTGGTTGATTATGCCTTCCCTTTTGACTGCGGTGGTGGTGCTGCGGTAGCGTTGTCGCCTCACAGTTAGACGTTGCCCACTCGATTCTCAGTTAGAGCTTCTTCTGTGTAGCGACATGCGTGAATGGGCGTTCCTTCGTTGAAGGTTGTGCGTTAGGCCCGGCAAGCCAGTACGTAAAAATCTACTGCCAATCATTAGCAGACCGGAGTTCCACTGTGGCTACCCCTAACCGGGAAAAGCCGAAAGACACAAACAAATGCCTTCCCTTTATGAGCATTTTAGTTGGAATGTTATGTTGTTTATGTTGGTTGTGTGATAAAATAATTTAGATTGGATAGATTTAATGTAGTATTTGTGCTGACTGGATTGTTGTGCTGTCTTTCTACTTTTGGAATCTTCTTTGATCTTAATTGTAGCTGTCATGTTTGCTTTCTGGCTGATCAAAAAGGATGTATTATTCTGGCTAAAGCATTTTTAAGTAAGTGTTATTTCATTGTTCTTTGTTTGATGAGACAGGCTGCCTTATTTAATTATATTGTATCCCTTGGTATAAATAACCCCTTGTTTCCTGAAAAATAACCTAATTTGTAAATTAAACCCACCATTTAGGAAAAAATAAAATAAAACTCACAGGATGGAGGGCTGCAACACCCCCCACCTAAATATACCAACTACGAGATTGCACTATAGTCGAGAAAAGGGCAAAAGTCAGTGGTAGCCAAGTGGTTAGTTTCCCGGAGGTGAAATTCGCCATTCCAGGAGTTTGCTGTTATAAATTGTTAATGTTGTGGTCTTGCCATTACAAGTCAACATTCTCGTAAGTCAACCTTTTCAAGTAGAACCGCCTCCACACACTGCCTCAGCTTGTTTGCATACATGCAGGTTACATGAGCTCACAGACTCATTTTTCAGAAGTGCAACATCTAGTGCACTTGCTAGGTATCAACTAAGTGACAAGAGAGCTGACAGCAGGCATTCAGTATTGTCCTCCCCTGCCTACAGGTACCTGAGTGGCTTATTGACTTTGGATCACGTACGTTATAGTCAGGGCTTTATCACTGTATGTCACGGAGCTGACATAATAAAAATAGTTTTGACAAAATATGTCAAAAAGTCCAAGACTGGGCTGTTATAACTTCATTGATCATTGAAGTGAATGCAATTCTGCAGTCTTTAAATGTTAAGAAATTTGTCGAAGTCTTCAGTCTTTTGTTTTGCTATACCAAGTAAAACAAGCAAGCATTATTTTTAAAGGGGGTGGTGGATGGGAAAATCGTTTTCCTTGAAGTGACAGTGGATAACTGAAGTTTCTGGATGAGGTGAATAAGACAGCAGGAGCGATTCAGGCACACATAGCATTAGGCATATTTATAATTTGAGTATAAAAATAGGAGGAAAAAAGAATGATGTTGGAGATATGTTAGACAGGATTCAAGATATGTAGGAGGGGATGGGAAAGACTGAATGAGCTTTCTGGTTTTTGGCCAAAATAACAGTCCAACAATGTCAAGATGTGGCTTCTTATCAGATTAGGCCAGAGGACTGAAAAACGGCTCCTTAGTGGCTTTGTAGCTGGCTAAAAAGACAGTGCAGAGCACGCATCTACAAAGTGCATCCTAAACATGCAGCTGTCTTATTGCCAGTATGGGGAACAGGAATATGTGATCCAGTATTGAACTGAACATTAATGGTAGCACTATTGTGCAAGCAAAGGAATGAGTCGGAAGAGGCTGCAGATTTAGTCTTGTAACTCAGGTTTTGATTAATCCATTTGAAGTGGCTGTGATTTAATGCAGGACCATAACAAAGCTGTGGTTTAATAGAAACTTAAAGGGGTCAGTGTGAAATTGTCAAAATTGCACATCATCTAAACCAAGAACATCAATCCGATAATACCAGATATGCAAAATATTGAACCCCAAAGAAAAACTTCCAAAACAGATTTTTTGCACAGAGCAAGGCTCCTCTGCACCTCTCATATGGAGGGCTGCGCCCCCTACATCCCCTGGTGTGTATATGCTGTATGTATATATATATATATATATATATATATATATATACACACACACACACACACACACACACACACACACACACACTTTGAGATTACACAACAGCTGGGAAAGGGCAAATCCCCAGTCTCTGCTGTACTATGATCTTGGACAACCATGTACAGCTATGTTTCAATGTTTTGCATATTCAGTGTTATGTGATCGAAGTTCTGGGCTTTGATGTGTGTATTCAACAGTTTCTCATAGACCCACATGAAGATGTGCATCAAGTTGTATGGGCTACTTGTTTTGTAACCGTATGGTGGAAGATACGTACAACATTTGTCCATCTCCAGGCAGCTAGCTAATCAGCTGCTTCTAGAGACAGGCTGTTGTAAAGATACTGTTTCACTAGACAAACTGTCATAGGTAATTACCATGTAATCAGTCTGCAGACCATTACAAGCCTAGCCAATAAACCATGTTGAAAAGTTCCCTCCACCCTCAATGAGGCAATACAAGGTAGATCAAGGGGGGGATTTAGGACTGCTCATCATTTTATCTGCATTTACCTTGAAGGTGGCAAGTGTGCTACTTTGCTTGATATGTAGTAGAGGTTTGTTCTAGAGGTGGGAGGATATGTTGAGATACAAACCTATCTTACTGCTGTGTTCTGTGTATCTGTTAATGAGGGTTTAGTTCTTTTAACTGTATATTTGAAGAACCATTTATTCTGAGAAGCAACAGGAAATCAAAAAGGGTTGGATCTTTCATGGTTCAAAAGGCAAGCCACATTTCCCCGTGGAGGAGTTCATAATAATAATAATAATAATAAAAAACAAAAAAACTTGAGTACAGGGAGAGGGTGCCCAGACTGTCCTGATAATCTATGATTTTTTTTTAAGTCAGTGATACTTTTAGTTCAGAATAGTGAGGTCTCCCATGTTGAGTGATATAATTAGACAAAACATATGCCAGAACGGACATTATTTATATTCAATAATTGGTCTGATAAGATGTGAATAAAGGAGAATTAGGGCTTATACCAAGTACAAGACTTTCCATGAAGGTCAAAAGAGAAGGAATTATCAGCAAGATATCCTAGATTATTTATGACTATGTATGATTGGAGGGGCAAATCACATATATATGGGAAAATATTTTGTTTACTAAAATTAACTATACTACATTTTTCACATTTAATTTGAGGTAATTGTCCTTGCACCATAGTCTAACCTGTGTTAAGAAGTACAGTTCTGTAAAATCTTACGTTAACAGTAGATGTCCTTCTCTTCACTGTTGCATTATTCCTAACATGAGGGATCCCCTGCCAAGGATAGCCTGACATCCAGCCAGTATACAAAAGCCTTTAGATTGTTAATGATATGCTGTACGTCACACGTATGCTCCCCATGCAAGGTGTAGGGCATAAAGGTGACATCTGGACATATCATCCTCAGAACTGAGAGCCCCAGGAAGAATGCCAGCCCTAGGATACCAGAGGGTAATATGCACACATCCAGAGGAGCAAAAGACCGGGGGGGGGGGGTGAAGAGAATGAAATCTACTGTCATGGTAAGATTTTACACAACTGTACTTTGTCCTTCTGTGCTATGTCCACTGTTGCAGTATTCTTAACAAGAGGGAGAGTGCAAAAGCTCTTGAAAGAAGATAGGGAGAAGGAAGGGCTAGCAGAGCCTTCTAGGAAACCATGAAGAATGGCCCTAGCAAAAACAGCAGTAGCGCTGGATATGACATCCAACTTGTAGTGCCTCTTAAAGGTATGCACAAAGACCGAGTAGCTGCCTGAAGGATAGAATTAGTATCCAAACCCTTGAAAAAAACACTAGAAGAATCTACAGCCCTAGTAGAGTGAGCCTTGAGCATAGAAGGAAGGGTGTTACCATGATAAGAATAACAAAAAGAAATGGCTTTAGAAATCCAAGAGGAAATAGTCTGCTTGGAAACTGCCAAACCTAATGATCTAGGATGAAAAAAAAAAAACAATAAGCAGATCAGATTTTTGAAAAGGTTTAGATCTGATGTCAGTCTTCATTTAATCCTTGACATATGAATTCAGTTCTGAATATCTGAACCAACTCGACTGTTACTACAGCCTGCGAGAACCAAAAACTCTCAAGCTAAGTCCTACCCAGAGTGCTCCTCTCCACTTTACCTCAGATCTCATTTGCCACTTTCTTGGACAGATGCATTTGCCTTGCTTTTGAGTTAAGTAAGGATTTTTTCTTATTACTTTACCTATCTTCTTTTTTTCAACAACTAAATTTATTTCTATAGTTATCCCTACCCTTACTTCTTTCTTGTATAGTTCTTAATTACCATTGTTGGTAATTTTCTCCTTTTTCTGTACATTTTGTGTACCTCTCCTTCTACCATTGTTTCTGTGCACTCCAGTGTATGATACCCTTTCCTTAAAGTTCTTTAAAAATCTTTGGCTCTTTACATTGTTTAATTGGGATATGAGTGTTTGCTTTCCAGTGAATTCCTCCACCCATCTGCCGTGGGCTTGTGTGGTGTGATTGAAACTTTCCTTTGTTATGGCTGAAATACCTAGGACCCTCCAGCCTTAAGAAATTTCAGTATTGTGTCAGTAAAATTCCTTCTTCAGACTCATAAGGGATATGCCATAGCTTTAGCTCAGAACTGCCTTTGTTCACGCCATATCTGTTAAGAGAAATAAGCAAAACTGATATTTCATCGCTTTCCTCTTACTCTGCGAAGGCCAAGTAGAGAAGCATCTCTTTGCCATCTTCTTCATTGGCACTGACAGTCTATAAATCAAATCCTCAGTGCCAAAATGCTCTTCGGCACTACTGGATGTTAGTACTGAAGCAGTGAAAATCAAAAGCCAAATCCTTGGTTCCAAACAGCTCCTCAGCACTGACAGATGGTACTGAAGCACTAACAGCCAAAAAGTCAAGTCTTCAGTGCCAAAGCTCCTCGACACTGATGGGCATTGGTATTGAAGCGTCAGCACTAAAACCCTCTATTGCTTCTAAACCTTTGATGTTGAGGACTTTGGTGGAGATTTAAACCTCTAGCTCAGTTCAAAAGGTCTCAACTCCAAGCTCTTCTTTGGCGCCTACTGATTTGCCACCAAGTACTTCTAGTTGGCAATCACCCAATTTTCAGTATTCCCCATCCATTCATATTTTTGCTGGGGAATTACTTTCAGTCCTTTTGTGTAGACCCAAGTCTCCCTCAGTGTCTTCTATCCGTCCCACCAAAAAAAAAAAAAAAAAGAGAGAGAGGACTTCTTTGGTTCTATTTAAGCCTATTGGGGCTGTATTTGCCTGGTTGACCTCAAGGGGCAAGACACTATTCCAATTGTTTTGAAGTTATCTCTGCACCTTGGGGCTTTGGCTGGGGTCATTCTGCACCAGTGTTTTTGTCTCTGAGGCAGTCTCGCCAAAGTAGAGAATGACCAGTCTTTGAGGCTATGGAGTGAACCTTGGCTGCCTCAGCCACTCAATTGACCTCTTCCTCCTTGAGGCATATTCTTTCCTCGAGTCCAGTTATCCAGCCTGTTCCTCCACTGGACTCATGAATGCTAAAACCTCATGAGACTCAAATCAAGATTCTGTCTTCTTCTGATACCTCACCAGACTATCCCTCAGATGAGGCCCATCAGAAGAAAAAAGTGCAAGAACCACCACTTAATTCCCCCGTAGGAGACCACCTCAAAAGATACTGATTTTGAAGAACAGGAGTGATCCCCAAGATAACTCCCTGATGATTTTTCCCTTGGAGACACCCTGAAAATTGTGAAACATGGGTGACTGGAACTTACAAAAACTATACCCCTGAGGAATCAGCATAGCTGCAGGCTTTTTGCACTCTCCCATGTGCCGCTTGAGTAACTCTGCCTGTAAATGACCCTTTTCAGTTGATTGCAACTCCATTGAAACTATTCCTCGGAGACCAGATGAGTATATGCCATGGTTGTAGCAGCTGCCATGCAACAAAAACTGGCTGAGGAAAGTTCCTCTATCCATCCACTCAACAGGGTATCTCAGATGATGCACTAGTTTGGCAGAGGATTTATGTTTTATCGACCTCTGCCTTATGGTCTGTGAAATTTTGGGCACTTTACACCAAGCTTCAATGGATCTGGTCAAGGAGCTCTGAGATACCCTGGCAAGAGGTGTGTCAGAAAAGGCACAAGATAAAGTTGCTTCTCGATTAGCTACCATGGAGTTTGTGTCAGATTTCTCCATGCGGCTCATTGCTCATGAATGACTAGCAGAGCAGCAGGTTCAAATGTAACCATAAGGAGACACACCTGGATGCACTTGTGTGAATTTGCCGACCAATTCAAGTCTTCATTTGTCAGTGCCCCCTTTGATGGAACATCCCTTTTTGGCCCTAAAGTACGAGAAACTTTGTCCAGGTGTGAAAAAGATGGAAAAATGCTTTCTGCCCTGGGCGTACTTCTTTCTACTCCTCACCAGTTCTATTTTAGGAACCAGAGGAGCAGGAAAATGTATTTCAAAGAGTCCCAAGGGCCTTTCCAGGACACACATGGCAATGGCACCCCCAGGGACAGAGGGGGGAGCTGTAATGGAAGACGCCATCCATGCAGCAGAGTTGGCCCACAAAATCAGGGTTCTGGGGACTCCTTTTTTGGAAAACCCTATCAGCTCTCCTGAAAAGAGTCCTGATTACTTTCGTCTGGAAGCAGTCGGGGGTGTTTATCCTTGCACCAACATACCTGACTCCAGATAACTTTGTATGTTTGGGTACACAGGATCATAACCAGAGGATACATCATACAGTTCTTTTCTTCCTCCAAATCTCCAACAAAATCCACAATTTTCCACCCAGTCAGAGTGAACTGGGAGTTATAGAAATTAAAAAAACTGCTAAAAAAAAAAAAGAGTCCTCCGAGAGGTTCCACCAGACCAGATAAAATCCAGAGTTTACTCAAGATTCTTTATGTCAAAAAGGACAGGGGACTGGAGACCAATTTTGGATTTAATTTTTTTTTTAACAACTCTGTTCAACAGATGAAATTCTGGATGGTTACTGTTCAGTCTATCCTTCCATTTCTAGGGAAAGATAATTGGATGTGCTTGCTAGATCTCCAGGACTGGTATTACCACATAAAAATGGACAAGGGCTCCATGACATTTCTCCGCTTCCGGCTGGAAGCCAATCATTATCAGTTCAGGGCTCTACCATTTGATATCACCACGTACCCCAAGGTGTTCACCAAATGCATGGCAGTAGTAGCAGCTCACACTGTCTATTAGCCCACCAGGCATCTGCTAGAACAAACAACAGACCACTTTCTCCAGACATGTGCCAACCTGGAGATTACTGTAATTATGGAAAACCCCAACTAACTCCAACTGTAGACTTCATAGGAGCCAAGCTAAATACCAAGATGTGCATAGCCTCCCTTCCTTATCTCATATTGCACCAAAAAACGCGGCAAGGACACTGCTATTCCTTAAAATCTTTATTGCACATAAACACAAGATGAGCGCTTTCGGGACTTCTCCCTTCATCAGATAAAATTACAATAAAACAACCCCTTCTTTTAAACTAGTGCATATCCAATAGGATTCAGTAAAAAGCCCACCTATTTTGAAGGGTGGGCTTAACAGGTATCACATCATTTAAACCTGGTGTACGATTGGCCATAAGCTCAATGATCCATCTGGATTCTGCTAATTCTGTCAGATGCTTCACAGCACCCCCTCTAGTGGTAAGCCTTATGTTTACTATAGCCCTGAAAGTGAATTTGTGTGTTGCATTATCCATCACATGTCTGCTCAAAGCATTATGCACATCCCCATTCCTAATGCTAGATAGGTGCTGTAATATCCTTGTATTTAACATCTGGTTAGTTTTCCCTACATAAAAACTAGGGCAATGGCTACACTCAGCTAGATAAACTATATCCGTCATTCGACAGGTAGCCCTCCTAGAGATCGCAGGTTAATACAGTGGTGAGCTTTATATGCTGAGCCTGTGGCAAATCTGGCTATGGTGTTGTAGCAGCTATTGAGTTTATTGAGGTCAGATTTACTCAGGTTTGTATAGATTGGGGAGGCATAAAGAAGGGATGAATGTAAATGTGTTCAGGCAATAACTGTCCTAGCAGTTGGGATTAGAAATGCCTTAATTCTATATAGAGATCCTAGCTTTTTGTTGACTGTTTTAATGGTTTTGTCGATGTGAGTGTCAAACTTAAGGTTATTGTCAACAATTACGCCTAATAGTTTTGTATTACTTTCTGGGGAAATTATTGTGCCATTATTTGATGTTATGGTAAATGATGGGAGTGTAGCTTTCCGAGTTGGGGTGAAGAGTAGCAGTTTTGTTTTATTTGGATTCAATAGAAGACGCCTGTCGGTGAGCCAGTTTTCTACTAGATTGAAAGTATTTTGGGTTAAGGTCTGCAGGTCTAATGGGGAGGTGGCAGAAGAGATTAGGGTAGAGTCTTCTGCATATTGAATGTAGGTTACTTTGGGGATGACTGTATGAAGATGGAAAATAGGAGATGTCCTAGTATAGACCCTTGAGGAACTCCAAGGGTGACTGGCAGTAAGGAAGAAAGGCTATCCTTCCATAGCACAGCCTGTTGTCTGCCACTTAGGTAGGACTGAAACCAGCATATTGCTAGGCTGTCTATGGCAAGAGGTTTTAGTGTTTGAATGAGTAGCTGGTGGTTTACCATATGAAATGCCTTAGGTCAAGAAAGACAGCAGAGAAGGGCATATTATTATTACGGATTTGATTTATTGTCTGAGAGAAGGATAGAAGGGCTGTGGTGGTACTATGGTGGGGTCTAAATCCATGCTGGGAGGGAGCTAGGAGATTGTGCAAATTGAGGTAATGAAGGAGTTGCTTGTGGATACATTTTCCATAATTTTAGCCAGAGGGGACAGAATGGCGATGGGCCAGTAATTTGATAGACCAGTGGAGTTACCCCGTTTATGGAGAGGAATTACATAGAAAATTTTCCAGATGGAGGGGATATATGCTTCAGAGATGGTTCTGTTAATTAATATTGAGATGGGATACGCTATTGCATTTGCAGCCTTTTGAAGATATTCAGCCGGGACTAGGTCTGCTGAAAGGGTGGTGGGTTTCAGTTTCTTGATTAAGGATCAGATAAATACTGTTGGTACAGGTTGAAAGTTAAAGGATGGGTGGGTATTGGATATGGGGTTTATAGGGTCTAGGTTGTTGGGGCCTAGTTGGTTGGCAAGGGATTGTATAATTTCTGTAAAGAAGGTGTTTCCAATATTTTCTGGAGGTTTTTGGAGGATAGACGCAGGGGTAGGGGTAGTAGTATTACCTGGATGGAGAAGATTGTTTAAGCTGGACCAAAATTTTTGTGGTCGATTTTGATGTTTATGTTGCAGGTTACACTAATAGTCTTTTTTGTCTAACATTATAGACTTCTTTTCTTAGCTGTTTATATACTAGTTGATCCTTAGGGTTTTTATTGGTTTTCCAAGACGACCAGACTTTATTTCTATTCATGATTTTTTGTCTAGTTTCTTTGGACAGCCACAGTGCTATTTTTTTCTTTGTTCTGATGGTCCAGGTGGGTGCATGATTGTTAAGGATTGTAAAAAATGTGGAGTTGAAGTGTGATACTGCCTCGTCTAGTGTGAGTAGTTTTAGTCTATTCCAGTTACATGTTTGAAGTTCTAATTGAAATTTGGTTTGATTGAAGCTCTTATTGTTCCTGATACGTTCTGAAGCTAGGTATTTGAGTGATATCATTTTTTTGTCTGAGTATATATGTTAGGAGGTGATCACTTATTTCCTCAGGTTGGGTGCCTGCCTTATACATTTGGGGAGGGTTATTAATGAGAATCCAGTCTAGTATGCTTTCTTTATTATTGGGCTTACTAGTTCTGGTGGTGGAGGTTATGACTTGGGAGAAACCATATAGAGTTAGGTGGGTAGTAGGGAAGTCTAAGGAGCAGGTGTTCCTGTCTATATTAAAGTCACCTAAAACAATTTGTGGGGAGTTTATAGACAGCCACTGTAGAATGTCTTCAAGGATATTGACATTGTTGCCAGGTGGGATATAAATGCAGCCCATGTTTATAGATTTATGCTGGTTAATTTGTAGTTTTGTAAAGAGTATTTCAGCTTTATCAGCTTGAGGAACTTGTGGAGAGTTGGAAATAGTTACATTAATTGAAGATTTGTATAAGACAGCTACCCCGCCTCCCTTCTTTGAGGTGTGGTCCAGTCGTATTATATTGTAACCTGGAGGAGTAACTTCATTGTCAGTGGTGGATGGCTTAAGCCATGTTTCTGTAAAACATGGTATATCTGGGGATTGTACTGCTAAGAGGGCATGCAGGTAGTGGATTTTATTATTTAGGCTTCTGATGTTTAGGTGGCAGATGAGTAGAGAGGTAGAGGAGAGGTTTAAGTTTTGCAGGCTAGAAGGGATATTATATATTGGGTTGGATGCTTCTGATGGGGTTGGTCCTGGGTTGGGGGGGGGTGTCCCCATCCATTGTGAGGTTAATTTGAAAATAGATTATTAGTTTTTGAAGTTTAAATAATGGTTTGTAGTAGTGTTTAGTTCTAGTGTTAACATAACTGACTCGAATGAGCTGTTGAGTTATTGCAATATGGGAGTTGGAAGGGAGGGGGAGTAGTGGGTGATTAAATTTATGTGAAAGAGCATGAGTGTTGGTCTGTGATCTGGGGTAGTGGGAGCCTGTAAGGAAGAGATGTTCATAAGTTGTGATAAAATACGTAATTATCAGCATGGGTAAAAGGTAGTAGGAGGGCTTTGAATTCAAAGGTGGGGTTGAGGCTTGTAGAGGCATTGAAGAGGTTTTACAACTTACAATTGTTTAAGAATGGGGGTGGGAGGGTAGTAGATGAGGGTAGAGTAGAGAAATAGGGAGGGTGTTATGGTTAGGGTGGGCGTAACAATTGCTGATTGGTTCTATAATTAAGGGAGTGGCAGTTGTGGCTATAAATTTAGCACATCTAGGGGCAGGAGGAATTTGGGGGCAGGGTAGGGCGTGGAGCGAGCCCCAGCGGAGCGGGGCTAATGCCAAGAAACCAGCTAGCAGTGGGAAACTATCAACACATTAAGTACAATGAGGCTTTTTTATTTGTTTGTTTTAAATACTTTCTTACCCTTGTTTTTGCCTTCAGTATACACTTTTTATGTAGTATACTGTTAGTAATCACTTTTTGCAGCCTTTTCTCACATTAAGCTTTCTTCTGCCAATTGTCTGCTATTTTTGTACAGAGCTCAAGAGTTTAAACCCCTGCTTCAGGTTTATGCTATGTAATTTCTAGTTTTATATGTTTTATGGAGGGAGTTCAACTGTTTTTCCTTAGTTAGTATGAATAAGCTCAGTTTCTGAGTGCTAAAATCTAAGGCAGACAGCTGGGCTACAGAGCCTACAGTAAAAAGGAGCTTTGTTCTGTTTGTCTGAATTAATTTATGCTAGTAATATACCTAGAAATTTAGATATGTTCACTAGGTAATCCTTAGATAAAGGAGTAACCCAATTTAGTATTTTAGGGTTGATTGTGGGGCTTTGAGGGATTACTGGTAGTGCTGTAGACCCGGTATGGCTAATCAGTGTATTACATACAGACAGGATAAAATAATATTAACCTTGGCAGATCTTTTCTGAGTCGAGGGACAGTGCAGGAACGTTTCCAGTTAGGTTTCAGCAGGGGAGGTGTCCTGGCATTCAAGCCTTTCAGGGATCTAGCAGATAGAGGGGAATAGAACCTTGACAGATCTTTTCAGAGTCGAGGGACAGTGCAGGAAAGTTTTCAGTTAGGTTTCAGCAGGGGAGGTGTCCTTCTGGCATTCAAGCCTTTCAGGGATCTAGCAGATAGAGGGGAATAGAACCTTGGCAGATCTTTTCAGAGTCGAGGGACAGTGGAGGAAAGTTTTCAGTTAGGTTTCAGCAGGGGAGGTGTCCTCCTGGCGTTCAAGCCTTTCAGAGATCTAGCAGATAGAGGGGGATAGAACCAGTGAGCAAATTTCAACTGCTGTTTAGCACTTGTGTCCTGATGGGAGCCTAGTAATTTAAGATTTTCCCCTACTATTGACAAAATCTTAGAATTTTTCACTTTGCTGTTTGAAGAAGGTGCCTCTTCCTCTGCTATCAGGGTTCAACTAGTGGCTATTTCAAGTTTTCATAATGGGTTCAAAAGATATTCATTAATTTCTCCTAAACTTTGCAAAGCATTTCTAAAAGGGACCTTGATATTAACGCCTCTGTACATGGATTAATTTGCACCTTGGGATCTAAGCTAAGTCTTACAGGCAGTAGTACATTCCTCTTTTAAGTCTCCTGCCAGCTACGACCTGAAAATCTTATCTTGTAAACTTTATTTCTGGTAGGGATTACTTTTGCCAGAAGATTTTCAGAAATTTAAGGCTTATATTGCAAATCACTGTATTTGATATTTCACAAAGACAGGATCTCCTTGAGAATGAGCTCTTCTTTCTACCAAAAGTGGTGTCAGAAACATGTATTAATTTAGACAATCAATTTACCAGTATTTTTTCCCAGTTTCTCAAACAAAGGTGAATGCAGTTTGCATTTATTGGATGTTCATAGACATTTGCGCTTCTATCTTCATAGTACAAAAGACATAGGAAAATCTGTTTCCTTTTCCAAGTACCAGATTGGGTAAGCCAGTATCCAAGGTTACATTTTTCTAGATGCCTAAAAGATTGTATATCCTTCATTTACAACAAAAGGGGAGTCAAATTACCTGGGCCTGTTAGGGCACACTCTACTAGAGCCATAGCTGCTTCAGCAGTTTTTCATTCTAAGGCTCCCATAGATAATGATTGTGCAGCAGCAGCACGGGCTCCCCACATACCTTTATTACTCTTTACAACTTGGATTTGGTATCTAGGGGAAGAGCGTCATTTGGTTCTGTGGTGATCAAGAATATCCTTCTGTGAGTCCGCCCCAGGATCTAAGGTAGCTGGGGGACTCTGTCCCATAAGTCAAGGATTAAATGAAGATTGACAACATCAGATAAAGATGTTATTTACTTATCATTATGCTCCATCTGTGTTGTCCATCTTTTACCCTTGACTCCCCACCCTCCATCCCCCTTCCATTCTGACCTCTTGGTTGAACAAATTATGTTCCTAGTTTTTTTAGCATCTTTTCATATATAACACCAGTTAAAGGTGTTATTAGGATTATATTTTTGTACTTTCTTTTCTATCTGCAAACTCAGTCTGAGGTAAAATGGAGAGGAGCATTCTGGTTAGGACTTAGAGTTTTTGGTTCTTGCGGGCTGTAGTAACGGCCAAGTCTGTTCCGATATTTGGAACCGAACCCATATGTCAAGGATAAATGAAGATGGACGACAACACAGATGGAATAATATGGTAAGTACAAAACATTTTTTTTCTAAATAAAATCTGAGTTGTCTATTCACATCCAAAGTGTGTGACACCTTCTCACTAGCAGATTGTGGAGAAGGGAAAAAAGTGGGCAAATTAATAGACTGATTAAGAGACAACTCGTTCACTACCTTAGGCATAAAAGAATGACTGGTATGAAGAGACACTCTGTCGTTATGAAAAACTAAACAAGGAGGAACAGCTATAAGGGCTTGAAGCTCAGACACCCATCTGCAGAAGTAAGGGCTAACAAAAGAACAGTCTTCCAAGAACAATGCTGTAAGGAAGCTGAAGCTGCAGGCTGAAAAGGAGCCTGAGTCAATATCTCCAAAACAAAATTTAGATCCTAGGAAGGAGGAACAGGCTTCCTGGGAGGTCTAATATACAGAAAACTTTAAGAAACTGTTTGGCCTCGAACCTAGAGGCCAAAGGATGAGCAAAAGGCAGACAAGCAGATATAGCTGAGGTGGGCTTTAATAGAAGAATATGTCAACCCAGCAATGAGCAATTCTCACAAATAAGAGAGAACCAAAGGAACATCCAAAGTAAGTGTGTCCAGGTTACAAGAAAGACACTAAACAGAAAACCTCTTCCATTAAAAGTAGGATTTCCTAGTAGTGGGTTTCCTGGCCTCCTGCAGAACCCAAAGCATGTCCTCAGAAAATAAGTTGTGTATAGGGTATCAAAATCCTATCACTCACAGTGTCAGTTGAAGAGTGGACAGGTGGGGGAGGGAGGTGGATGAGAGATCTCTTGTCTTGTGTGAGAAGATCCAGCCTGTGAGGTCACTTATAATGATTGCCCCTGGCTAAATGCAGAAAAAGAAGATGAAACCAATGCTGCCTGGTCACCAGAAAGATTTTGGGAGCATCCTATTTTATCTTGCATAGGACTTTTGGAATGAGCGGAAGGGGAGGAAAGGCATAAAGAAACACCCCCTTTCATGAAAAAGATAGGGGATCCACCTTCCAGGCCAGAGGACACGGAGTCCTGGAACAAAGTTGAGGAAGCTGCCTGTTCATAGAGGAGACAAAGAGATATACTTGAGGAATACCCCACTGGTGGAAAATGTCCAGAAACACATCTTTGCAAAACATCCACTCATGAGATTGTGTTATGGACCTTCTCAGTAGTCTGCCACAAAATTCTAACTTGAAGAAATGTACACCGCCTGAAGTGTGACTTTGTACTGAATAGCTAGCTCCCAAACCTGGAGTGCCAATCTGCAAAGAAGATAGGACCTTGTCCCCTCTTGTTTGTTGACGTACCACATCAAAGTGGTGTTGTCTGTAAAGATCTTTAGGGGCCCTGAAGAAAACAGAGGATGGAAAGCAGTAAGGGCCAACAGATGAGCTCTCATCTCCTTGATATTCATGTGCTGCTCTATTGCTGAGGAGACCAAAGGCTTTACACCTTTAGGTTGCTGAAGGAAGCCCCCAGTCCCTGTCTGAGGTGTCTGTGAACAGCTCCTAAGAGAAAAATGGGAGTTGAAAGGGAAGCCCTAGATTCAGTCAGTTGGTGAATTCACCTCTGAAATTCCAGCTTGAAACACGGAGGAAGAGGAATTGGAAAATCTAGAGGCTGAGAATGCTGATGACAAACTGGCTTTAGATACCACTGAAGCTTTCTCTTGTGCAATCTGGTGAAGTGAAGCATAGGGATCAT
Source organism: Protopterus annectens (assembly GCF_019279795.1). Lineage (NCBI taxonomy): Eukaryota > Metazoa > Chordata > Ceratodontiformes > Protopteridae > Protopterus > Protopterus annectens. The sequence goes on along the minus strand of NC_056747.1, from coordinate 624,780,750 downwards.
ACCTCTCAACCGTACCAAATTTCTCGGTTTTTACCTGTTTTGAGGTCTAAATAATGGGGTGCCACAATTCCCGACTGGCACCCCTTAATTTCTGAATTTCCCGTTTTTCATTTTTTAATTTGTTGTTTGGCTTTTTTTTGGCCTGATGTCATCATGTGCAGAGGCATGCACGATGATGTCAGCTCTTTGAGCATCCTCACCGGAATTGGCTGAGAGCTCGAGGGATTCACTGTACTTTCTGGCAGGCCAGTAGCAGTACAAATAATGTGCAAGCAATTCCTCAGCTCAGACTCAAAACTCAGACTGAACAGTTCTTTTCTTCCATGAGCAGTTTGGTTCTTCTTATTAGTAGTTTAGTTATTACACTGGTGTTCTATTCCTCCGGGTGCATTTGGTTGTTGTGTGTTGTTACGTTACGTGTTACGTGTGTTGTTATGTGACACAATCTGCAAAGGAGTGTGTGTGTGTGTCTGTGTCTGTGTCTGTGTGTCTGTGTCTGTGTCTGTGTGTCTGTGAGTGTGTGTGTGTGTGTGTGTATGTAATGCCCCAGTTAAATATACCTGGTGGCTATAGTTAGTCAGGCTCAAACCCTGTACCTTGGGTGCAGGTAACAAGAGCCTGCATTCCTACTACCCACCACCACTTGTGAAAACTGTCCAGATTTTTGCCTCATATTTTTGTTCTGTTCCTCATAAAATCTGTAGTTTTCTGGATTTTTGTGGTAAATCAGCGAGGATTGAATTCACTAAATAATGACAGGCAGTTGAATTTCTGACTTCATATTCTTCAGAAAGTACATTGTAACACAAAACCTTTTATTCTAGCACTTTTCTAAGTTTATAAGATCAATATTTGAAATTTGTCCCTATTTTTGGAGCTGTATTCCCCCATTATTGGCTTTGTCCAGGTTTTTTGCACTAAGGACTGAGAACTGAATTCACTGAATATTTTTGGGGCTGTATTCCCCCATTATTGGCTTTGTCTAGGCTTTTTTGTACTAAGAGGTTGAAAGCTATGGTGAGAACTGAATTCACTAAATGATAGCCATTTAAGTTTCAGTCTTCCTGTCTTTCAGGAAAAACATGGTGGTAACAACATTTTATTCTAGAAACTTTTCAAGATTATACAAGCAATGTTTAAAATGTGTCCTTGTTTTTTTGGGCTTTTGCCCCCCCCCCCAATAAACTTTGGATTTTTTCCAGATTTCTTGTGCTGCAAAGTTGAGAGATACATTTGAGTGTTGAGCAGATTTTACAAGGA